>NC_092266.1:707978-752737 GCF_036320965.1 Panulirus ornatus
TATATATTTTTATATAAAATTTTTATATATATTTATTGCTTTTTTTTTTTCTTTATTATACTTTGGGCCTGTCCCCCCCGCGTTCGAGGTAGGCAAGGAAAGGCGAAAGAATGGCCCAACCCCCACTTTCACTGTATAATTATACGATTTCCCCACCGCAAAACACACCAAAAAAAATATATATATTTTTATATTTATTTTATATATTTTTTATATATTTTTTTATATATATATAATATTTTGTAATTTTAATTTTTTTTTTTTATGTTTTATTTTTTTATAAAAATTTGTAGGGTTGTGTGTTTTTCCTGGTTGTTTTTTTTGGTTTTTTGGTTTGGGGGTTTTTAAAGGGGGGTAAATTTCAAGAGTCCCCCGGAAAGAGGGGCCCAAATATGAAGGGCTGTGGGGATGAGAGGCTTGGGGAATGGTCAATTGTTGTTCGCTGATGATACAGCGCTGTGGGTGTTCATGTGAAAACTGCAGAAGCTTTGGGGACTGAGTTTTGGGAAAGGGGTGGGAAGAAGAAATTAAAGAGTAAATTGGGGAATAAGAGCAAAGGGTTTTTTGGGTTAAAATTTTTGGGGTTTAGGGTCAAATCAATTTTGGGGGGTGAGTTTTTTAAAGGGAAAAACTGGAGGAAGTGAAGGGTTTTTTGTATTGGGGGGTGGATCTGTCACGGTGGAAACCTTTGGGGCGGAAGTGGATCCTAGGGTGGGGGGGGGGGGCGAAAATTTTGGGACCTTGAAAAATTTTTGTGGGAAATCAGAACATTAAACCCCGGAAAGCAAAAAAGGGTATGGTTTTTGGGAAATTTGGTTCCAACCCTTGTGTATGGTTGCGAGGGTTTGGGGTATGGATTTGAGTTGTGCGCAGGGGGGGATGTGCTGGAAATTTAGATGTTTGGGGGCAATGTGTGGGGTGAGGTGGTTTGAAAAGGTTAAATTAAAGTAAGGGTTAAGAGAGTGTGTGGAAATAAAAAAAGGTGGTTGAGAGAGGGAAAAAGAGGGTTTTTTTTGAAATGGTTTGGGCACATGGAGAAATGAGTGAGGGGAAAAAGTTTTCCAAGAGGAAAAATGTGTGGGGTGGAGGGAACGAGGAAAGGGGAGGCCCCAAAATTTGGGGGAAAGTTGGGTGAAAAGATTTTTTGTGATTTGGGGGCCCGAACATGGGAGGGGGGTGAAAGGGGGGGCAAGAAAAAAGATGAAATTTGGGGCGATGTGGTTTTACAGGGGTTGACGTGCTGTCAGTGGATTGGAAACAAAGGATTTTTAAAACTCTGGGGTAAAACCCTGGAAAGTTTTGTGGTATGTATTTTGCGTGTGTGGCGTGGTTTGTAGTGTGAAGGGGGTTGGGGCCCTTTTTTCGGTTTTTTCCTTTCGCTTACCCCGCAAACGCGGGGGGACAGCGACAAAGTATAAAAAAAAAAAAAAAAAAAAAAAAATTTTTTTATATTTTTATATTTTTTTTTTGTTTTTTTTTTATCCCCCTTTTTCGAGGGTTTTGGCAAGGAAAAAAGGGCGAAAGAAATGGCCCAAACCCCCCCCTTCACATGTTTTTACATACGTCCACACACGCAAATTTAAAATTCCCACAGCTTTCCCTGGTTTACCCCAAAACGCTTCACATGCCCCAATTTAATCCACGACAGAAATTCAACCGCGGTATTCCCCCTTTGATCCAAATTCCCCTCTATTCCTTGCCCTCCTTTTTAACCCCCTGCATGTTCAGGCCCCCACCCCAAAGAACTTTTTCACTCCTTCCTTTTTCCCCCCCAAATTTTTGGGCTCCCAATTCTCCTCGTTCCTCCAACCTTGACACATAAAATCCTCTTGGTCAATCTTTTCCCCACTATTCTTTTTCCATGCCCCAAAAAATTTCAAAAAAACCCTCTTTTGCTCTCTCAACCCCACCTTTTTATTTCCACACCCTCTTACCCTTACGTTTCTTCCCCGACAAAAACCACCCCACAACCCCCATTTTCCTTAAACTTCTCCTTTTTAAAACACTTTCCTTTCCCCCCCGGGGCACCCCAAAACTATCCATAGCCCCGCCTTTGCAAACCAAAACAACCCTTGTTGGAACCTTACATTCCATTTTTCCATACCCAAATTTTTGTTTTTCCCAGTTAAAAGTTTTTTCGACTTCCACACATTCTTCGGGTACCAAAGAATTTTTGCCCCCCCCCCCCACCCTTGTTTCCCTTCCCCTTCCTTTTTTCATCCCCTGCCAAAAACCACTCCAAAATTTTTTAAAAAACTTTACTTTCCCCCTTCTTTCTCCAATTTTAAAATTTACCTCCCAAATTTACTTGACCCTTTAAAACCCAAATTATTAAAAACCCTTTCTCTTATTAAATTTTTTTCTCAAACTTTCTTCTTTCACACACTTTACCAAAAAAAGTCAAACCCGCTTCTGCAGTTTCTTAAATGAATCGCCACCACGCTGTTTCCAATTTAGCGAAAAATACAAATGATCCAATTCCCGCTCTCTCTCCCCAACAAAACTTCTTTCTTGCCCCTTTTCCCAAAAACCCGCTTTCCCTCCCTAACAACCCCATCCCTAAACAAATTAAAAAAATGGCATTCCCCACGCCCCTACCGCAAAACCCAAATTTCACTGGAAACCCAAACACTTTCCTCTCTTCCCACACGTACACATGCCTTAATTTCCCGGGTAAAAACTCTTACTGCCCTTTTAACAACTTGTCCCCCCCATTTATTTTTTAATTTTCCTTCCCCAAAAAGGGTTTCTATCAACTCTATCATTTGCCTTTCCCCAGATCCATAAATTTCTTCATAAAAATCCATTTGCTTTTTTAAGTATTTCTACATACATTTTTTCAAAAAAAAAAAACCTTTCCACAATCCTCCCAACCCCTTCTGAAAAACCCAAAACTGCTCTTCCCCACCCTAATTTCTCGGGACATGCCTTCACCCTCTCCAAAACAAAACCCTCCCATTTAATTTACCCGGAATTTCTCCAAAAATTTTAATTTTTCCTCTGTAATTTGAGCCACTCACTCTTATTTCCCCCTTTTTCTTTGTTCAATGGCACTATGCAAGCTTTCCCCCATTTCCCCGGGCCCCCCCCCCATGAATCAAACATACTTTTAATTTAAACCCTTAAAAAACCCGTCATTTAAAACAGTCCCCCCTTTTTTAATTAAAAAACCCAAATGGGGGAATTCCATTTCCCAAAATTGCTGCCTTGCCGGGTTTCAGCTTTCCCCAAAAACTTTTTCCCACCCTTCTTGTTTACCAAAACATTTTCCCTAAACCCCCCCCTTTTGCACACCAAAATTTGACCAAAACAACCCATAAACTGCCCTTTTATAATCAAAACAAAACACAAACTTCAAAAAAATCCCCTCCATCCCCTTTTCACATCCCCACTACTTGTTTTTCACCTCTCCCTTTGCGCCCCTTTACTTTAAGTTCCCATTTGCTCCCTTGTCTTACGCACTTATTTACCCCCTTCCCCGAACTTTTTTAAATTCCCCCTTTAAAATTTAAAATGATACTCCCCTTCCCCCCAAATTTTTCTTTTTCCCCCTCTTTTTCACCTCTTGCCCCTTTTCTCTTCACGTCCTGCCCCCCCCCTTTTTTTTAATCCCATCTCCCACTAAATTTGGTTTTTTTCCCTGAAAAAAATCGTCCAAATGCTCCCCTTCTCTTTTTCACAATTTTTTTTAAATTTTTTTAAAATCCCACCAACCCTTTACCCTTTCTAACAACCCACCTCCACCCCCTTTTCCAAGCTCCCAAGCATTTTTTTGCGAAATTCCTTCAAGACCCCAAAAATTACACCCCAATTCCCCCCCCACCCCCCTTACTTCCTTGTTCTCCCCTTTTTTCCATTCTGTACTCAGTCCCCCTCCGGGTTTTTCCCTCCCAAAAGTCCCCTTTCCCCAAACCCTCACTCTTTTTTTCTGAAAACCCATAAAAATCTTCCCTTAGCCCCCCAAAAGATAATGATCGGGAACATCCCTCCAGTTGCCCCTTCTAGCCTTTAAACACCCCAAAAGTCCTTTTTTCGCGCGTTTGTAAATTTAAACCCACGAAAAATCCTTTAGCGCTTCGGCCTTCCCCTACTTCTTACGTATACTTTGTTTATAAAAATTTTTTTAAACCAGGTTTTCCCCAAAATCACCAGTTTTTTTCAGCACAAAAATTTTTAAAAGCTCTTCCCCTTTTTCCCCTTTTTCAACACTGAACCCCCATTTTTATAAATATAAATAATAAATTTTTTAATTTATATAATTTATATTTTATTTTTTTTAAAATTTTCATATATATTCTTTATATTTATTTTGTTTTTTCGCTGTCTCCCGCTTTTGGCGAGGTACCAAGGGAACAAGACGAAAGAAGGGCCCCAAAACCCCCCCCAAAATTTTAAAATTTGTATTTTAAAAAAAAGTCCACACACGAAAATTTTTTACATACCTATACATCTCAATGAAACACAAATATTTTATAAACAAAACAGACTTATACATTTTATAAAACATTTTCTTTAATTTTAATTTTCTGCCTTTTTTTTCCCCATCGCCACCCCCCACACAGGGGAATTAACAACCCTCTCCCCCCTAAATGTGTGCGGGGTTGCGCTGGGAAAGGGACACCAAAGGCCCCTTTTCGTTCCACTCATTCTCTAGTGTCTTTTTTTTAAATGCACCAAAACCCCCGGCCCCCTTTTCCCAACCCCACCCCCCGAAACACTTTTCCTTGGTTTACCCCAGTTGCTTCACATGCCTTGGTTCAATCCATTGAAAGCACGTCAACCGCGGTATACCACATCGATCCAATTCACTCTATTCCTTGCCCTCCTTTCACCCTCCTGCATGTTCAGGCCCCGACCACACAGAATCTTTTTCACTCCATCTTTCCACCTCCAATTTGGTCTCCCACTTCTCCTCGTTCCCTCCACCTCCGACACATATATCCTCTTGGTCAATCTTTCCTCACTCATTCTCTCCATGCCCAAACCATTTCAAAACACCCTCTTCTGCTCTCTCAACCACACTCTTTTTATTTCCACACATCTCTCTTACCCTTACGTTACTTACTCGATCAAACCACCTCACACCACACATTGTCCTTAAACATCTCATTTCCAGCACATCCATCCTCCTGCGCACAACACTATCCATAGCCCACGCCTCGCAACCATACAACATTGTTGGAACCACTATTCCTTCAAACATACCCATTTTTGCTTTCCGAGATAAATGTTCTCGACTTCCACACATTCTTCAAGGCTACCACGATTTTCGCCCCCTCCCCCACCCTATGATCCACTTCCGCTTCCATTGTTCATCCGCTGCCAGATCCACTTCCAGATATCTAAAACACTTTACTTCCTCCAGTCTTTCTCCATTCAAAATTACCTCCCAATTGACTTGACCCTCAACCCTACTCTACCTAATAACCTTGCTCTTATTCACATTTACTCTCAACTTTCTTCTTTCACACACTTTACCAAACAAAGTCACCAGCTTCTGCAGTTTCTTACATGAATCAGCCACCAGCGCTGTATCATCAGCGAACAACAACTGACTCACTTCCCAAGCTCTCTCATCCCCAACAGACTTCATACTTGCCCCTCTTTCCAAAACTCTTGCATTCACCTCCCTAACAACCCCATCCATAAACAAATTAAACAACCATGGAGACATCACACGCCCCTGCCGCAAACCTACATTCACTGAGAACCAATCACTTTCCTCTCTTCCTACACGTACACATGCCTTACATCCTCGATAAAAACTCTTCACTGCTTCTAACAACTTGCCTCCCACACCATATATTCTTAATACCTTCCACAGAGCATCTCTATCAACTCTATCATATGCCTTCTCCAGATCCATAAATGCTACATACAAATCCATTTGCTTTTCTAAGTATTTCTCACATACATTCTTCAAAGCAAACACCTGATCCACACATCCTCTACCACTTCTGAAACCACACTGCTCTTCCCCAATCTAATGCTCTGTACATGCCTTCACCCTCTCAATCAATACCCTCCCATATAATTTACCAGGAATACTCAACAAACTTATACCTCTGTAATTTGAGCACTCACTCTTATCCCCTTTGTCTTTGTACAATGGCACTATGCAAGCATTCCGCCAATCCTCAGGCACCTCACCATGAATCATACATACATTAAATAACCTTACCAACCAGTCAATAATACAGTCACCCCCTTTTTTAATAAATTCCACTGCAATACCATCCAAACTTGCTGCCTTGCCGGCTTTCAGCTTCCGCAAAGCTTTTACTACCTCTTCTCTGTTTACCAAATCATTTTCCCTAACCCTCTCACTTTGCACACCACCTCGACCAAAACACCCTATATCTGCCACTCTATAATCAAACACAAACACAAACCTTCAAAATACTCACTCCATCTCCTTCTCACATCACCACTACTTGTTATCACCTCTCCATTTGCGCCCTTCACTGAAGTTCCCATTTGCTCCCTTGTCTTACGCACTTTATTTACCTCCTTCCAGAACATCTTTTTATTCTCCCTAAAATTTAATGATACTCTCTCACCCCAACTCTCATTTGCCCTCTTTTTCACCTCTTGCACCTTTCTCTTCACGTCCTGTCTCTTTCTTTTATACATCTCCCACTCAATTGCATTTTTTCCCTGCAAAAATCGTCCAAATGCCTCTCTCTTCTCTTTCACTAATAATCTTACTTCTTAATCCCACCAATCTTTACCCTTTCTAATCAACCCACCTCCCACTCTTCTCATGCTACAAGCATCTTTTGCGCAATCCATCACTGATTCCCTAAATACATCCCATTCCTCCCCCACTCCCCTTACTTCCATTGTTCTCACCTTTTTCCATTCTGTACTCAGTCTCTCCTGGTACTTCCTCACACAAGTCTCCTTCCCAAGCTCACTCTTCTTTTCTGAAAACCCATACAAATCTTCACCTTAGCCTCCACAAGATAATGATCAGACATCCCTCCAGTTGCACCTCTCAGCACATTAACATCCAAAAGTCTCTCTTTCGCGCGCTTGTCAATTAACACGTAATCCAATAGCGCTCTCTGGCCATCTCTCCTACTTACATACGTATACTTATGTATATCTAACTTTTTAAACCAGGTATTCCCAATCACCAGTCCTTTTTCAGCACATAAATCTACAAGCTCTTCACCATTTCCATTTACAACACTGAACACCCCATGTATATATATATATATATATATATATATATATATATATATATATATATATATATATATATATATATATTCATATATATATCTTATATTTATTTTGCTTTGTCGCTGTCTCCCGCGTTAGCGAGGTAGCGCAAGGGAACAGACGAAAGAATGGCCCAACCCGCCCATATACACATGTATTTACATACACGTCCACACACGCAAATATACATACCTATACATCTCAATGTACACATATATATATACACACACAGACATATACATATATACACATGTACATAATTCATACTGTCTGCCTTTATTTCTTCCCATCGCCACCTCGCCACACATGGAATAACAACCCTCTCCCCCCTCATGTGTGCGAGGTAGCGCTAGGAAAGACACCAAAGGCCCCATTCGTTCACACTCATTCTCTAGCTGTCATGTAATAATGCACCGAAACCACAGCTCCCTTTCCACATCCAGGCCCCGCACACTTTCCATGGTTTACCCCAGATGCTTCACATGCCTTGGTTCAATCCATTGACAGCACGTCGACCCCGGTATACCACATAGTTCCAATTCACTCTATTCCTTGCACGCCTTTCACCCTCCTTTCACCAGGCCCCGATCACTCAAAAACTTTTTCACTCAATCTTTCCACCTCCAATTTGGTCTCCCACTTCTCCTCGTTCCCTCCCCCTCTGACACATTTATCCTCTTGGTCAATCTTTCTTCACTCATTCTCTCCATGTGACCAAACCATTTCAAAACACCCTCTTCTGCTCTCTCAACCACACTCTTTTTATCTCCACACATCTCTCTCACCCTTACATTACTTACTCGATCAAACCACCTCACACCATATATTGTCCTCAAACATCTCATTTCCAGCACATCCATCCTCCTGCGCACAACTCTATCCATAGCCCACGCCTCGCAACCATACAACATTGTCGGAAGTACTAATCCTTCAAACATACCCATTTTTGCTTTCCGAGATAATGTTCTCGACTTCCACACATTCTTTAAGGCTCCCAGAATTTTCGCCCCCTCCCCCACCCTATGTTTCACTTCCACTTCCATGGTTCCATCCGCTGCCAGATCCACTCCCAGATATCTAAAACACTTTACTTCCTCCAGTTTTTCTCCATTCAAACTTACCTCCCAGTTGACTTGACCCTCAACCCTACTGTACCTAATAACCTTGCTCTTATTCACATTTACTCTTAACTTTCTTCTTTCACACACTTTACCAAACTCAGTCACCAGCTTCTGCAGTTTCTTACATGAATCAGCCACCAGCGCTGTATCATCAGCGAACAACAACTGGCTCACTTCCAAAGCTCTCTCATCCACAACAGACTGCATACTTACCCCTCTTTCCAAAACTGTTGCATTCACCTCCCTAACAACCCCATCCATAAACAAATTAAACAACAATGGAGACATCACACACCCCTGCCGCAAACCTACATTCACTCTTATCCCCTTTGCCTTTGTACAATGGTACTATGCAAGCATTCCGCCAATCTTCAGGCACCTCACCATGAATCATACATACATTAAATAACCTTACCAACCACTCAACCTTTTTTAATAGATTCCACTGCAACACCATCCAAACCTGCTGCCTTGCCGGCTTTCATCTTCCGTAAAGCTTTTACTGCCTCTTCTCTATTTACCAAATCATTTTCCCTAACCCTCTTACTTTGCACACCACCTCGACCAAAACACCTTCAACACATTCAACAAACCTTCAAAATACTCACTGCATCTCCTTCTCACATCACCACTACTTGTTATCACCCCATTTGCCCCCTTCACTAAAGTTCCCATTTGCTCCCTTGTCTTACGCACTTTATTTACCTCTTTCCAAAACATCTTTTTATTCTCCCTGAAATTTAATGATACTCTCTCACCCCAACTCTCATTTGCCCTCTTTTTCACCTCTTGCACCTTTCTCTTGACCTCCTGCCACTTTCTTTTATACATCTCCCACTCATTTGCATTTTTTCCCTGCAAAAATCGTTCAAATGCCTCTCTCTTCTCTTTCACTAATAATCCTACTTCTTCATTCCACCACTCACTACCTTTTCTAAACAATATATGTATATATATATATATATATATATATATATATATATATATATATATATATATATATATATATATATATATATATATATTTTTTTTTTTTTTTTTTTTTTTTATACTTTGTCGCTGTCTCCCGCGTTTGCGAGGTAGCGCAAGGAAACAGACGAAAGAAATGGCCCAACCCCCCCCCCCATACACATGTACATACACACGTCCACACACGCAAATATACATACCTACACAGCTTTCCATGGTTTACCCCAGACGCTGCACATGCCTTGATTCAATCCACTGACAGCACGTCAACCCCTGTATACCACATCGCTCCAATTCACTCTATTCCTTGCCCTCCTTTCACCCTCCTGCATGTTCAGGCCCCGATCACACAAAATCTTTTTCACTCCATCTTTCCACCTCCAATTTGGTCTCCCTCTTCTCCTCGTTCCCTCCACCTCCGACACATATATCCTCTTGGTCAATCTTTCCTCACTCATTCTCTCCATGTGCCCAAACCATTTCAAAACACCCTCTTCTGCTCTCTCAACCACGCTCTTTTTATTTCCACACATCTCTCTTACCCTTACGTTACTTACTCGATCAAACCACCTCACACCACACATTGTCCTCAAACATCTCATTTCCAGCACATCCATCCTCCTGCGCACAACTCTATCCATAGCCCACGCCTCGCAACCATACAACATTGTTGGAACCACTATTCCTTCAAACATACCCATTTTTGCTTTCCGAGATAATGTTCTCGACTTCCACACATTTTTCAAGGCTCCCAAAATTTTCGCCCCCTCCCCCACCCTATGATCCACTTCCGCTTCCATGGTTCCATCCGCTGACAGATCCACTCCCAGATATCTAAAACACTTCACTTCCTCCAGTTTTTCTCCATTCAAACTCACCTCCCAATTGACTTGACCCTCAACCCTACTGTACCTAATAACCTTGCTCTTATTCACATTTACTCTTAACTTTCTTCTTCCACACACTTTACCAAACTCAGTCACCAGCTTCTGCAGTTTCTCACATGAATCAGCCACCAGCGCTGTATCATCAGCGAACAACAACTGACTCACTTCCCAAGCTCTCTCATCCCCAACAGACTTCATACTTGCCCCTCTTTCCAGGACTCTTGCATTTACCTCCCTAACAACCCCATCCATAAACAAATTAAACAACCATGGAGACATCACACACCCCTGCCGCAAACCTACATTCACTGAGAACCAATCACTTTCCTCTCTTCCTACACGTACACATGCCTTACATCCTCGATAAAAACTTTTCACTGCTTCTAACAACTTGCCTCCTACACCATATATTCTTAATACCTTCCACAGAGCATCTCTATCAACTCTATCATATGCCTTCTCCAGATCCATAAATGCTACATACAAATCCATTTGCTTTTCTAAGTATTTCTCACATACATTCTTCAAAGCAAACACCTGATCCACACATCCTCTACCACTTCTGAAACCGCACTGCTCTTCCCCAATCTGATGCTCTGTACATGCCTTCACCCTCTCAATCAATACCCTCCCATATAATTTACCAGGAATACTCAACAAACTTATACCTCTGTAATTTGAGCTCTCACTCTTATCCCCTTTGCCTTTGTACAATGGCACTATGCACGCATTCCGCCAATCCTCAGGCACCTCACCATGAGTCATACATACATTAAATAACCTTACCAACCAGTCAACAATACAGTCACCCCCTTTTTTAATAAATTCCACTGCAATACCATCCAAACCTGCTGCCTTGCCGGCTTTCATCTTCCGCAAAGCTTTCACTACCTCTTCTCTGTTTACCAAATCATTTTCCCTAACCCTCTCACTTTGCACACCACCTCGACCAAAACACCCTATATCTGCCACTCTGTCATCAGACACATTCAACAAACCTTCAAAATACTCATTCCATCTCCTTCTCACATCACCACTACTTGTTATCACCTCCCCATTTACGCCCTTCACTGAAGTTCCCATTTGCTCCCTTGTCTTACGCACCCTATTTACCTCCTTCCAGAGCATCTTTTTATTCTCCCTAAAATTTACTGATAGTCTCTCACCCCAACTCTCATTTGCCCTTTTTTTCACCTCTTGCACCTTTCTCTTGACCTCCTGTCTCTTTCTTTTATACTTCTCCCACTCAATTGCATTTTTTCCCTGCAAAAATCGTCCAAATGCCTCTCTCTTCTCTTTCACTAATACTCTTACTTCTTCATCCCACCACTCACTACCCTTTCTAAACAGCCCACCTCCCACTCTTCTCATGCCACAAGCATCTTTTGCGCAGTCCATCACTGATTCCCTAAATACATCCCATTCCTCCCCCACTCCCCTTACTTCCATTGTTCTCACCTTTTTCCATTCTGTACACAGTCTCTCCTGGTACTTCCCCACACAGGTCTCCTTCCCAAGCTCACTTACTCTCACCACCTTCTTCACCCCAACATTCACTCCTCTTTTCTGAAAACCCATACTAATCTTCACCTTAGCCTCCACAAGATAATGATCAGACATCCCTCCAGTTGCACCTCTCAGCACATTAACATCCAAAAGTCTCTCTTTCGCACGCCTGTCAATTAACACGTAATCCAATAACGCTCTCTGGCCATCTCTCCTACTTACATAAGTATACTTATGTATATCTCGCTTTTTAAACCAGGTATTCCCAATCATCAGTCCTTTTTCAGCACATAAATCTACAAGCTCTTCACCATTTCCATTTACAACACTGAACACCCCATGCATACCAATTATTCCCTCAACTGCCACATTACTCACCTTTGCATTCAAATCACCCATCACTATAACCCGGTCTCGTGCATCAAAACCGCTAACACACTCATTCAGCTGCTCCCAAAACACTTGCCTCTCATGATCTTTCTTCTCATGCCCAGGTGCATATGCACCAATAATCACCCACCTCTCTCCATCAACTTTCAATTTTACCCATATTAATCGAGAATTTACTTTCTTACATTCTATCACATACTCCCACAACTCCTGTTTCAGGAGTATTGCTACTCCTTCCCTTGCTCTTGTCCTCTCACTAACCCCTGACTTCACTCCCCAGACATTTCCAAACCACTCTTCCCCTTTACCCTTGAGCTTCGTTTCACTCAGAGCCAAAACATCCAGGTTCCTTTCCTCAAACATACTACCTATCTCTCCTTTTTTCACATCTTGGTTACATCCACACACATTTAGGCACCCCACTCTGAGCCTTCGAGGAGGATGATCACTCCCCGCGTGACTCCTTCTTCTGTTTCCCATTTTAGAAAGTTAATACAAGGAGGGGAGGATTTCCGGCCCCCCGCTCCCGTCCCCTCTAGTCGCTTTCTACGACACGCGAGGAATACGTGGGAAGTATTCTTTCACCCCTATCCCCAGGGATAATATACATATATATATACATATACACACACACACACATACACACACATACGCACATACACACACACACACACACATACATATATATACATATGAAAAATGTAAGAAACAATTTAGAAAACAAACTTTTAGCTTGCAATGAATGAAAAAAATGAATGTCACATAATGGTTCAACCTCTGGCTATGGAAAAGGAAATGTACAATTTATTCACACAAACGTCAATAGCAGTTCTCATCAATTTCACCACTGTATCAATAAGCTTCAATGTCTAAGCTACATTTTTCTCCAACTTCACTATTTTCTTGTCAAAAACACCATGCATGAAAACTATCACTCCATTAACACAACTATAAACATTTACTTCCCCTTTAAAAGTTCTGGGGAAGTCTGTCTCGATACACTGCGGCGAGGCGACGCGACGCTGACACAATCACTGTCACAATATCACTTCTGCCTCCTCAAGTCAATCTCTCAGCCACAGTGCAGGCCTTCACCGTCGAAATCGGTCTTCCCTTCAGACGTCTTATCGATGTCTCTGCTCTCGTTAGTCCTCCTCTCGTTAACTCCTCTCGTTAACCCTCACCTTCCTCTTCTTGTCCCAGAACGCCTTGAGAGCAGCCATTCCTTCCTTCCTTGAAGTCCTTTGTATTCCTCGGAATCCTCCCTTCTCTCTGGACCCTGTGTGCCCAAGACTCTTTCTTCCAGAGGAATGTCACCAACATATGTGTAGCCAGTCAATGGTTGAAACCATGGTTCCTGTGTCCCAAAGTTAGCCCTGAAGCTTGTATTCTTGGTTACAATGTGGGGAAAGAGGGTTTTCTTTCATACTAATCGCCATTAGCGAGGTAGCGTTAAGAACAGAGGACATAGCCTTTGAAGGAATATCCTCACCTGGCCCCCTTCTCTGTTCCTTCTTTTGGAAAACTAAAAAAAAAAAAAAATGAGAGGGGAGGATTTCCAGCCACCCGCTCCCTCCCCTTTTAGTCGCCTTCTACGACACGCAGGGAATACGTGGAAAGCATTCTTTCTCTCCTATCCCCAGGGATATATATATATACATACATATATATATATATATATATATATATATATATATATATATATATATATATATATATATATATATATATATATATATATATATATATATATATATATACGCGTGGACATATTAATAGGGCGCAATGCATCTTGACCTTTCACCACATTAATCAGAAAGTCAAGAGTACAGAAGGCCGTGCGATTTTCTACATGCCCATCTGCTTCATCAACCAACCTGGAAGAGGGAGTCGAGAACAGCAAAAAAACGTGACCTCCTCCTCCACTGCCATAGTGACGTGACTTTGGGTAATTGACTTCGTTTGCTCCGGACTCTGGGAAGGCATAGGTTGAAGGCACTGGTAGATACAAAAAAAAATCGAGAAGCTTTTTAATTATGTCTTCACATGATGTCCACATCTTCACATAATGTTAATGTCTTCACATGATGCAAATGTCTTCCTCCCCTCCCGTTTATAATTTTCCAAAAGAAGGAACGGAGAGTTGAGCCAAGTGAGGATATCCTATACCCTCTAAGGCTCACTCCTCTGTTCTTAACGCTACCTTGCTAATGTGGGATAAGGCGAATATGTGTGGTAGAAGGCTACTAAAAGGGGTGAGAGTTGGAAATCCTCCCCTCCTGTTTTTACTTTTCCAACAGAAGTTAGAGAGAAGGGGGCCAAGTGAGGATCGTCTATCGTACTATCGTACTATCATTATCATTATTATCATCATCATTATCATTATCATTATTATTATTATTACAGTTATCACTATTATCATTAATATCATTATTATCATCATCATCATTATCATTATTATCATTATCATTATTATCATTACTATTATTATGACCATCACTATCATAGTTATTACTATCATCGTTATTATCAATATTATCATTACTATTATTGTCATTATCATTAGTAGTAGTAATATTAGTATTATTGATATTATAATGATAATCATGGAACTAATAATGTATGAAGCGAAAAAAACCTCATATTTGTCTCAGAAGTGGAAGGAACTGGTGGGGAGGGAGAGAATGAGGAGATGGAAGGACGGGGGCGGGGAACAGGTTCTGTGTTAATGAGAGCCGAACATGCAGGAGGGTGACAGGCAGGCGTGAAATGAAGCATACCGAGGTGAGATCCTATACTGGGGGCGACGTGCTGTGATTAGGGTAAGCCTAGGCATAGGGAACAGTCTGGAGAAAACCATGGAATTGGTCTGTAGGGCTTGGATATGGACGGGGGCTCTGGTTTAGGGGCAATAAACGTGACAATTAAAGAGTGTGAAACTAACGAATGAGGTCATGATTTCACCAGTTCTAGGAGCTACCTCGCTGAGGCAGGAAACGGCGAAACACCATTAAGAAAACAAAGAATTAAAGCTGTAACAACAATACCGATGATAATGATGGTGGCAAATAATGATAGTAATAATGATAATGATGATAACAATAATTATTGGTTTGTTTGATTATGAATGTAGCTGAAGGGGCGTAAACAGATAAAGTAATATATCATAAAGAAATTTTGTACTGATTACCACTGTGGCTGGAGTAACGCAGCCCTTGTATATGTGTGAATGTGAGATCACCATGTACAATTACTATTTGTGTGTTATGGCAAGAGTTTTACACTTATGATACCTCGTCTCTTAACTATACATATATGACCACCATGTCTTTATTCTTACACACACTCACAAAGCACAGATGCACACGCACACATACACACTTACACCAACACACCAGCCTTGACAGTACTGGTGTTTTGTACCTACTTCCCTTGGAACCTTCTGAACCCTCCACCCCCGGCTACATCACTACTACCCGAACACCGGTCACTCCCCCCCCCCCAACTCTCTTATAATATGCAAATTACCTGTCAACATTCTAGTTTCGGTAACTCATATGGCTCGAGGAAACCCTAGCATGGGCGATTAGTCCCATGGTATGTTCTAGAGTTACTATGGTATGGTCACTATTCCCAGTTCGAACACTAGCAGAGACGCATTGGCTGATGACTAAGATTACATGATGTCAATATGAACTGCCTTTAGGTTTGCATCCTTAAGTCGTAGAAATACTCTCTCAAGACTTTTGAAATGAGAAGCAATATCTGGAGACATGACAATTATATCATCAAGATAAACCAATACATCTTGGCCCAACATGTGACGACAAATGTTAGTCATTAACCTTGAGAAGGTGATCACCGGTGAGGAATGAAGACCGAAGGCCATGATGCATATGAACTGCCAATGACCATCTGGCGTACTGAACACAGTCAGGGGGCGGCTTTCCTCTGACAAGGGAATCTGCCAAAATCCGCTCTATAAATCCAAAGTTGAAAATACCTTATTGTTACCGAGGCTATGAAGAAGCTCTCATACCACTGGTAATGGGAAACCATCTTTCAAAGTGACCTTGTTGTTGAGTGTCCTAAAATCTATGACTGGTCTAAAAGTTCCGTCCTTTTTCGGAACGATCAGAAGTGGTAAATTCCATGGTGATCGTGGTTCCTCTATAACCTTATCTTTCAACATGTCCTGAACAAGTTTGTTTGCTATGTCTCTGTGCGCGTGTGGCAATCGATAGGCTGGGACGTCAACGGGACGTGTGTTTTTCTCTAAGTTAATAGTGTGAACATCCAAATGAGTTCTACCGAGTGGTTCTCCTGATAAGGCAATAGTAGACCTATACTGGTTAAGTAAGTCTGTTAACTGGTCAACATGTTTGGTTAATCCTACCTTGGATATCATGTCAGGGGTGATGGTGGGGAGCTGACTCAAGCCGTGCACTGCTGAGTCAGGGTTAGGAGGAGTAGGTGGTGGTGGGTTAATGGAATGTGAGACTAGACGGATGGTAAACTCATGCAACTCCTCGTCTTGAATTCCGGACTTCAAAACGGAGAATTCCACCAGCTTAGTCCCTCTACGGAGACGGACAGGAATGGGTCTCGTATTGGCAATGTATATGGTGACCTCTCCATCTGGGGTCTCATGAATAGAGGCATCCATCATGGATAGTCGTGTGACAGTTAGTGATGAAGGTTCAGCAACTACTCTTAGTGCGAGATGACCCTCACTATGTCTAAGTCCATGATCAGTCATCCATGTTCGAGAAAGTGAGAGAGGAACCTTCGTTAATGTGTTACTATGCAGAGTCATGTTTGTTTTCAGTTTACCAGGGCAATGATGAGTAGAAAAGTGAAAAGGATGCGTATTGTGTACCGTGAAGCAGGGCCCACGTGGGAGCAGATGTATTAATGACTCTGACTGAGTGAGAACTCTTCTCTGACAATGGCAGGAACGTATCATCAACACAAATCACATGATAAATAGGACAGATCTTATGTTGTGCCACACATAGAGTGGCGTCCTGGTAACAAGTTAGCAGGAAAAGTTACACCACGAACAATGTAAGGGGTTACGGTAATGACCGAGTCGCCTATGCGAATGTTCATTTTAATAGTGCCCCTTACGTCGAGATTTTCATTTGAGATACTTTGAAGGGATGGGTAAAAGTCTGAGTTAATGGTTGAATAGAAGCATTATGAATGACATCTACTTCAGCGCCGCTGTCTAGAAAGATTGTGATTGGCTTATCCTGGAAAGAACCCACTAAATTGAAACTTGTAATGTGAGAAAATGGCGAAGAACGAAAATGTCTTAAGAGTTCCTTTTGTGATGGAGTCGTGTCATTAGAGAGAGATTGTCATTGTTGATAATGACATGATGAACCTGTGTTAAGTGACGTCTGTCTAGCTAAGGCTCGGTTGAAGTGTGTCTAGCGTTGCTATGATATGAACACCTGCTTGGTGGTGTTGGGCGCGAGCGGGTGAAGGTCAGGCTGTTGTCTGACTGGAGGAAATTATGACTAGGTCGGCAGATTTATGATGACCGAGGCTGTGATGTCGTGGGTGGTTGGCTGCCTTGGTTCTGGTCAAAGCTCACGTGAGAATGAGTCCCATGTGTAAGAACACACATTCGCTTTATGTCCTGGTTGGCCACACCGGAAGCACGTCACTTTATGTGAGTGTTTGTCATCACTGAATCACTGTATTTGACCGTGAGATGAATTAGTGTGTTGACCACTAGAATGTTTCCTCACACTTTGGGAAGCCGACACCATCTCCCACAGTGTCTTGGTGTTATAATATCCACCTTTCTTTTGAGTGTAATTCAACACTCTTGTTACTGACCCACAATGATTGGTCGATGTTCTCATTAAGTAACCGTCGTCTTACGTCTGGAGGTCAGGTCCTTGAGAATGAAGATTATGTGTAATAAACGCATGAATGTTTGCACATGAGTTTCAGGATTCATCATGGCCGATATGCATGATGAGGATTCATAATCCTGCCTAACTAATCTCATTCTTCCATGTAAGGTACTCCAGTGATCAGGGACTGACGTATCATCCAAGTATGTTGTGTTAAGAGCACGTTAAAGGATGTGAAGTGAACTATCTGAGAATGATTCCTCACAACCTAAATTAAAGAACGTTATAAATTCCTCCCAAGATGTACAGTTTCCAATGTCATCTGAGTCATAGACAACCCTAGCTTAATTGTTAGGCTGGTGGAAATCAATGAGATTTTAGCAGCCGATATAAGCGCTCTGTCTCCTGAATCACCATTATCTTCAACAATGTCCTCTGCATTTCTAATCCACCGATCAGAATTTGACAGCTTACCATCAAATAACTCGTGTGGTTCCCTAGCTTGTTTTAGTGTGAAAACAGTTTTTGTGAAGGAATTGATTGTCCCGAGTTTTTGTGATGTGGAGGTGGGTGTGGGAGGTGGGTGTGGTAACGTGTAAGGAGGTTTCTGTGTGTCATCTGTGTCACCAGAATCTGTCAAAACAACTTTGTGTGACGTCGCCATTTTAGAAGGCTGGTTCCGTTTATAATAAGGGATTCTAGGTAATTTCCTAAGTACATATGAACCTTTACGATTACCGCGTGGAATATCTTCGGACATGTAATACAATCTGACTTAAAGTGTTTAAGTAATAATCCCCTCGAGAAAATCAAAATACAATTAACACTATTATCCTAATCCAAAATACATAACGTGAATATCATATGAAAATATTGTAATGAAATAAAGGCAGTAAAAAGTCTGGCATAACAATATAACATATGAATACAAGATTCTGTATGTGAAAGTAGTCATCACTAAAAACAATGGTACCAATATATGAAAACATAAGAAAGAATATATGCAAGAATAACTGAAAACTTAGATTAATTTGCTAAACTACAAAGATGAATAATCATATTACCCAAAAGTATATATATGTCTATATTTATAGACTAAGAACTAGTAACACACAAAAGGAGTATACCTCATAGAGTGAACCATTTTGACACTGTTCTTATCTGAATAGGAGATTCGCTCACGAAGACGTCTTGGGTGTAGCGAGGTGAAGATGTGTGTAGAGTAGCGGCTGGCTGGGTGTAGCGAGGTGAAAATGTGTGCAGAGTAGCGGTTGGCTGGGTGTAGCGAGGTGAAGATGTGTGCAGAGTAGCGGCTCGCTGGGTGTGGCGAGGTGGTGTGTGCAGAGTAGCGACTCGCTGGGTGTAGCGAGGTGAAGATGTGTGCAGAGTAGCGACTCGCTGGGTGTAGCGAGGTGAAGACGTGTGCAGAGTAGCGGCTCGCTTGGTGTAGCGAGGTGAAGACGTGTGCAGAGGAGCGACTCGCTAGCAGGAAAGTTGAGTGAGCGACAAGGGCTGGACCACGCGATGCTGACGTCTGGGATGTCACCACGGCTGATGATGACGCGTCTCTGGAGCGGTTGACAAGATGACCTCCACGTTGGTGTTGGCAGGATCGCTGACCTTGCTTGAGACGTCTGGATGTGATGACAACACTCCCCGGCGGTGGCGCTGTCTTGATGCCCTTGCAAGCGACACAGTGTCAGCAATGCAATAAAGACGTATCTTCACTGCATTGAGGTACGGGTGATGGAGAACGCACCCGGCCGTGGGTTCCGCCCTTAACGTCCACTGGAGCGAGCGCCAAGACTATGTCAGGTAGGCTTGTATGACTGCTGCCAACGCCAGACGTAGAAATATGAAGCAGATGTGACGGTCGTCTGTGGTCACGTAGGTTCTTACTTCGCAGCCACCATTTGTAAGGTTGAGTTGAGAGGAGGGGATTCAGGTCTTCTTCGTCTGTGGCACTTAATGAAGATCAGGCGGCCTTTGTAGATTTATTACAAAAAAAACAAACAAACGTATACGTACATCTGTAGTACTCTAGGCTAAGGTCTTATGACACACTACGACACACTCTAGTGAACAGTGTGACGATGCTGGCCAGTGTGTCCCCTCAGGTCACACTGGCAGGGGTTATATTGGAGTCCGTCATCATCCATTCAACAACGTGTTCAAATAACAGATCAGCTCTTACGTGTTCAAACATCCTGATTAACAGTAGCCCGTGGGAAAAGTGAGCCCGTGGCAACATGCATCTAACTCTATGTAACTCACAATAAAATGATAATAACAAATATCTAATGAAAAATTAACGGTAGTGTGCGTGAGTCTTACACCGTCACTGTACACGTCAGTCACCATACATTACTGGTTGTCTGGTACAACATACAGGTGGCTCCCTCACTGTAGACGTCAGTCATCATACATTACAGGTTGTCTGGTACAACATACAGGTGGCTCCCTCACTGTAGACGTCAGTCACCATACATTACTGGTTGTGTGGTGCAACATACAGGTGGCTCCGTCACTGTAGACGTCAGTCACCATACATTACTGGTTGTCTGGTACAACATACAAGTGGCTCCCTCACTGTAGACGTCAGTCACCATACATTACTGGTTGTGTGGTACAACATACAGGTGGCTCCGTCACTGTAGACGTCAGTCACCATACATTACTGGTTGTCTGGTACAACATACAGGTGGCTCCGTCACTGTAAATACTGTAGAATCTTTAGGTTTAACCATAAACCTTAACTAAAGCAATATGGCAACATGAACAAATTTTACGACTGAAATATCAGAGACGATCGAAATTAAGGGTGAATGAGAGCGATATAAAAACTCAGTTTAAAAGAACAAAGTATGAATGGCAGCCAGGGAATAAGAGGCCGCCCAGCTCAATTTAAAAGTTCGCGTTCAGTGGCAGAGTTAAATTAATTGTACAAACTCCCATTGCTCTGGTGGAATTTAAAGGTCATGTGTACCTCTACAGTCAGAATTTAAATGTTCATATTAAAGTGCAGAATTCCAAGAATATCGTTAAAATTATTCACTTTAAATTCTTTAGTTATGTGAAGCATTTCGTACAACAGCTGCAATATGACGGTGTGTAAAAGTTCACTGTTGCATGGTAGTATTAAAGTGTTTAATTGACGAGGTTGATTAACCTAACCTAACCTAACCTAACCCAACCTAACCTAATGACGTATGTAAAAGGACTTTGTTGACATAATGCAGCTGGAAGATTTACGTTCAAATGATCATGTTTAAATGTTCGTTAATGAATGAGGGAGTTAAATGGATGAATTTTAAGTTCGCGTTTCATGGAGTCGTTTTGAAACAATTTGTTAAAATGTCAGAGTTTAAATGATCATATGCACAAGGTTGGCCAGATGGTGGGAGTGTGTAGACACAGCCATAATCATCCGATGATTGCATTTAGAAACTGACAGATGTAATATAGCAAGAAATATGAACAAAACAGTGAGTTGGTGACATGTTTCATATATTTGTAATACAACTCTGAAGATAGTTTGTAGATCATTAAGAGGAATGAATGGTCGATAAATGGTGAGAAAATGTGCAGAAACAGGGCTAAGTATTTCAGTCGAAACTAGAATTCTTTAGTTCACTTCTTCGACATTGATCTCAGGACATTTCAATGGCTGAGATTTACATGATACAGAAAATCTTCAAACAAGGACGATAGACAGATAGATAGATGGTTGAATAAATAGGTAAACTGATAGATGTAGGTACAATCAGAGTCGCCTATGATTTCGTACACAGCGAATGAGATGATAGATAGGCGAGGCTATAATCATCGTCTGTGATTATTGTAAATGACTAATAATGATTAATCTTTATTGTTTTTGTGCGACTGCTGTTAGCCTTTGAAGGTTAATGTTCCCTCAAAGTTGCCCGGACCCTACCACTAGGAGGTCAGCAGTTCGACTTAGGGTCCATTTGTGCCATGTTTATGGCACCCAACAGAAAGGATGTATTTTTCTTATTTTTTTTTTCTTCCCAGTAGATGGGACTGATAAATGGTAGGAACGTTTCCTAAGGATTTAACCCTTTATGATAACCGCTTCATCCGTGCAATAGTTTGACAATGATTTGCAACTGAATGAGAACTTTTGCCATAGGAAGTGTCTTCTGAGGACCGGGTATAACAGGGTCGATTGCTGGAGGAGGAGCAGCTTCTCCAATCTCAGCGATGGTAACTTAAGGTTCAAGGAATTTCAGGGATGAATGTTGGTGGTGTGGACTTTAATCTTCAACACGGCCGCTTCAGCTTTAGGGTCGGCTGCTGCTGCAGGTGCTGCTGATCCTCCAGTCGCAGCGACGGACACATCAGGGTCTTCATCGACGACCAGTACGAGTACGTCGGGATCCACCAGGCCTGATTCATCCCCATACAAGTAGGGGATCAAGGTCACCAATTCAGTGGTAGGCATTACTTTGCTCCGTTGTTTGGTGGGAGCCAAAGAAACATTGATGGGGAAGGTAGCTGCTCCTGTGTCAACTACACCAGTTTCCTCGCTGGATCCGCCTTCGCACAGGTCATCATCATCTTGATGCCGAGTCTGAATCTTCACCACTACTCTCTCGTGCACGGGTTCGATATCCAGACGTGATCTCTTCCTGGAAGGCCTTTGGCATTGTGGAAGGCACCGCTTTCCTCCCTGGGCCAGGCCCTCACTGCCGGACAACCAGGCAATTCTGGTGTAGGCGTACTCCTGGTGGCGGCCGTTGCGTCCTCCAAGTCTGCGATCTGCCTTGATGCCCCACCGTCCCAGTGTTCTGCCGACGTTCAGGACGGCAGCTTTCTCGTACCCGAAGCCTTCGCAGAATTCACAGTATCGCAAATATAGCTCAGTTCGGCTTATACAATCTTTAACAGCCCCGGTTTGCTGGATGTGAGCCTCGAAAAATTCAAGGAAGGATTCCTTGCCAGGGTACCGATGGGCAGCGCGGACGTGAGTCATTTCTGCGATCTGGTGAGATGAGTGATTTACTTGACGAAGTAAACTTTCATAGACCAGCACTTGCAAAAATATAGTAAAGCTACAGATAAATATAGTCGACTCTTGTTTCCTCATTGATCTGATATCCTAGATGATACATTAACATAGTGAAGTTGAAGCACTAGTGTAATGAAGATGAAACATCAATATAGTGAAGATGGCAGGTTACGGTAGAGGGTGTACACTAGGCAGACTTGCCTCTAGTGGAGAGTGTAATGTAGCTTGTAGTGGAAATATAATGGTGTGTGTGTGTGTGTGTGTTTGTGGGTGTGTTTGTGTGTTTGTGTGTGTGTGTGTGTGTGTGTGTGTGTGTGTGTGTGTGTGTGTAGTGATGCAAAGCCTATATAAGAAAGACAGGAAAGCAGGAGTACTCTCGCGTGAGCAATGGCTGCTTGATTATGCACGTTGTCAACAGCTGTTGGTACTAATTACCCTTGTGCTGTCTGGCTGTCGGTTTGTTGACGAAAACTTTACAGCGAGTTTTCAGTTTGAAAAAAGAAAAAAGAAAATAATCCAAAACTTGTTTTTCATGTTTTTCCCAAGGATAAAGTATTGTACGCACGACTTCAGACAAATATGAACAATAACATATATAGGTAACATTAAACACAATGTTAGGGACCAAATCAACTGGACGGTTTCATCAACAATCATGCCATATCAACCAGGACATATTTCATTCTTTAACATTAAAGCAACATATTTACATACACAACCTGTAATTGGTCCACGTAAGCCTAATGATCCTGATGAAGTGATTATGCAGATAAGAGATGATGGGAAATACTCTAACAATAATGAGCTTGAAAACAAGATTAATTAGCATAAGTGACTCGTTAATAAGTCAGCTCAAGAATATTTTTTCCTTAATTACAAAACTGTAGGTATTGGGGAAATATGGTATGTACTTCTTCATATCTAAAAACAATTCGCCTTTGTCTTTGTTGAGTTTGTAGAAAAATGTGGTTGTTTGTTATCTATTTGTCTTAGATTTATCCCATCCTTGTTTTGCTACAACATTATTTGATGTCTAACTTTATATTTGCATAGATTATTATATTTTTGAATGTTAGTGCTTGTTCTACTGACGTCATTAACTACATGATTTCATATAAGCATACACTTTATTCATATTTTGCATATATTTTTTTTTTTTGCCTTTTATCTAATAATGTAAGAAGTAAAATTTATGATTTTGATTTCCTCTTATATGTTAATCTGTTGTTGGATGGACAGCCTAGTCTATATGTCGTTTTCATGTATGAGAACTTCAATATTTTCTAGTTCTCTTTATTTTTTCTTTACTTATATTATCTTAGTCTTGCATTTTCTTCTTTGTATTTCATTGTTTTTGTGTGATATTCTTATATCACATACTACATGGGCAACATCTTTGGTTTGTTTCATCTTTGTGTTATGGGAATTTTGTTGTGTGTATATATTGTTATCCTCGTCTGGTATTTAGTTTTGTTTATTCTTTATTTTCACACTAAGTTAAGAGAAATTTCCCCCATTTACCCATTACTCATCAGCACCATCAGTTCAGTATACTAATATTAAACACAGACCACCACTACGCCATACCGTGTTGTGATGAGACCTGAGGTCAGGTTAGCCTCGCCCTAATTATTGGCATAATGATTCATCTCTGATGATGATGATGATGCGCCCCTCACTCACACTGTCCGAAAACACACTTCACTCCAAGGACTGACACAGCCACACACACACACACACACACACACACACACACACACACACACACACATACACACACACACACACACACACACACACACACACACACACACCAGCTTCTGAGTAACTTAAACATGGAGAAGAGAAGGCAATATGAACCTGAATATTGTGATAAAGATACTGGCTTCTGGGATCACGTTGTCTTGTGTGACGAAAACACGTTTACTTCTGACTGACGCTTCCAGAAATACTGGAGTGTGGCGGTTAACATACTCTCTCTCTCTCTCTCTCTCTCTCTCTCTCTCTCTCTCTCTCTCTCTCTCTCTCTCTCTCTCTCTCTCTCTGGAGCACTGGGTACAGACATATATATAACGTTATATCGTTAAGATTAAGATATCTAAAATCGATTTCTATTTTGCAGATAAATATAAATATTTTACTTGTAGAAATCAGTAATATCTTCAATAACATAAAGATAATTGCGTCATTATTTATGTTGCAGGCTTTTTATCCGGGTTTTACACACTGTAGAAAAGTATTGTTTAGAGAAGAGTAATGTAATTATTATCAACACAAGGTTCAAGGATTCTAAGTTATGAGTTTCTACTCTTCAAAATGTTAGCATCATCCTCTGAGAAAACTTTGAAAAACAGACTTTTATTTTGTGTGATGAGAACTAATGAAAGATTATTTACATTTTCCTTAAGAATATTCTTTATGAGTCAAATGAAAGTATTTTGTTAGATAAGAAAAACTTAGATCAGTAACAACGAGAGATAAACAATCAATATTCATAAACTTTATCTTTGATGAATTAAAGTTCATCAAATGACAGATAAAGATTATTATATACAATTTCCAACAATCTTATTGACATCATAAAACCAAATATGATTAATAAATTTTTCAAATCATCAAAAGTAAAAAGAAGAAGCCGTCCGGAGGTTAGTTGTTACCCCCGGCGTAAACACTTATAGGCGGAATACGGTAACACCTCTTGAATATCATGTGGAAGACAGAGTAGTGTGGCTAGGCTCAGAAGCATGTTCTCCACTTCAACTGACTAATGATATGTTAAGACAACACAAACCACATACATCGATTGTGAGGATGGAATCAGGGATGAAACATCTATAACTAGAAAGGTTAAAGATACAAAGATGATGAAATACCTTTACCTGGGATCAGTAGCACCTGTGGTAATGGACACACCTTTGTAATGCTTGATCACTTACAACTGATCAACTTTAATACGAAAGTCTTAGGTATTGTCCCTCATGAAAACTTTTTATAAATATCTATAGAAGACTTACATATGTTATATGTACGTTATCTCTAGAATATATCTTTACCTGGGACGTGTAACACTTGTGTGGATAGACACAACTTTGTAATGCATGATCCATTACACGAAATGAACTTCACTAACGAAGAGTTATACAACGCGTCATTGGAGAACATTAATCAAATACCTATACAGAATTTTTATGTAAGATAAGAGCCATTTCTTGATAGTAAACATAAGAAATGGTGATGAAAGAAAAGGTAGGTAGAGGTGAATATTTTGTTAAAAGATAAAATACTCCTGCCTTAAACTAGCTCCTTATATTGCATTTTCACTTAGATACCCACATGATAATGCATTCTGTTCTTTATAATCATAAATGCTTATGTCTTTAACACGTTTTATCATTTCTTATATAATATTAAGGATTCAGGCTTAAATATCTTGGTTCTTAACAACCATTATAATGCAACACAATACATATTCATCATAAACAAATCATTTATCACAATAACCATTATGTATGTAACAGATTCTTTAAGTCCTCAGTCACGTTTGTTAATATATAAGAGATTTTTCCGCCACTGACAAGTGGCTCCGTGGTGTAGTGGCTAGCACATCTGCCTCATAAACAGTTGGTCCGGGTTCGATTCCCGGCGGGGCCTTTGTTTTAAGTACTTTTTTGTGACCGTAAATACTCGTAGGTAGGTTCTCTCTCTCTCTCTCTCTCTCTCTCTCTCTCTCTCTCTCTCTCTCTCTCTCTCTCTCTCTCTCTCTCTCTCTCTCTCTCTCTCTCTCTCTCAGGCAAGAGGCAAGTTGATAAGTGCTGGGTGGGTAGGTGGGTGGGATGCAGGGTGGCTCGCCGTCATATGGCATGAACTTCATCGCTTTCACTCAGTCACGCAATCTACATTCATAGTGGCTGGCTGGGGAAAGAGAGAGAGAGAGAGAGAGAGAGAGAGAGAGAGAGAGAGAGAGAGAGAGAGAGAGAGAGAGAGAGAGAGAGAGAGAGAGAGAGAGAGAGTTCTGGCTTATGGGTTAATCTAACAATATTTTGCCAAAAGGCAGGACAAGCGCGTAACACTCTCCGCATGAAAATATATTGTCTCGAAGAAAAAGATCAAAGTGGTGGGAGTAAGGCGTTGTGATTGTGTTATGTCTGGGAAGGAGAGGTTGTATGTTTGTGGAGTGAGAGCCAGACAGGAAGGTAAGAAAGCTGCATGGGTCAGAGGAGTGGTAATTAACAGCCACTAAAATGCGACGTGGTTCCTGGAAACTGTAGTGACGTAAGTGACATGGGGGGCCTGCATGGGTCTGGTGGTGGTGGCGGTGGTGGTGGTGGGTGGTGTTGGGGGGATGTGGGGGTGGTGTTGGGGGATGGGGGGGTTAAGTTAGAAGGCACACGCAAAAGTCAAAGAGAAAAACCTATATATTGTCAGCGTGACAATGGAGGTGCAAATGTTATTATTCTTGGACCTGAAGCGAAATATTCATCAATTGTATTCTCACACATATCTATAGTAATGCTTTCAACCACAATCTAATTGGAAAATGATTCTGGAAATGATTCCTCAATCTTGTTAAGGAAAAAGTATTTCACCTCATCTGAGGTCAAACGTTTGCCCACCAGTTTGTGTTTATCACTATCAGCGTGACGTCATTAGTAGACACATGTTCATACCTCATAGCGATTTTTGTTGGCAATACAGACAGTTAATTTCGCTCTATTTCCTATGAACGTAACTTTAGAGTAAAGTACACATGGTAAAAGGTATCTTCCCGGATGTGTCCAGTTAATTCAGAAATGATCAATACGACTCGTGTTGTCTGGGTAGGGTTGGTGAGTGTGAATGTGGATATATTTCCTCATAATTATGGTAACTCATCTTTATAAACAATTCCATCAAAATATAAATCATTATAACATTTATTATGACAATTTGTCCCTGCCTGGCACGGGGTCTTGTCGGTCTGCCGCTCTGTAACAGGTCAACATGTATGTGTATCGTGGGATTTACTGGTTATTAACAGGTAAAGGTCATTAAACCAGAAGCTGTACCATACAGTACAACATACTATAACAGTATTTGCTACTTGGTAACAGGAATATATGTATGTTGTTACATTTAGAAGGTTATGAAGAGCTAAAGTCATGACGCCTTCATCCATATCATACGTCATACATCAAATGTATAACAGAATGTATATATGTTGGAGTGTTACCGGACTCCGCCTGCATGAGGTTCCACCACAGGTGTAAAGTCACATTCGACGTGGTAATATTATCGTTAATGGCCAGAAACATCTCGTCATGGAACTTCTCACTCCAAAAGAATCCAACATTTACCTGCTACTGATTGTAGCGCAGCCTTAGAGTTACAGGAGCCCCACAAAAGTGGTCCTGGAGTTATAGAACTGATCACCTTGGAGGATATAACATCAGTGAGCAGTTAAAGGTCATTGAACTTAATTACTTAATATAAACATTGAATATAGAAAACGTGATGACGGCGTGACATAAAGCTATGAATATCTTTCTTGATTACTGAGTGTCAGGACGGGTTCTGCTGGCCCAGCAGGACTTGAAGAATTTTGGAGGAGTTTGTTGGAGGGTCTTGTGAGTGTGGTGGTGCAAGATGATCATCGAGAAAGCTCTTGTAACTGCTTGACCTTAACTGTTTCATGAAACTGATGACCTGTAGAGATCGTCTACTGCATCTGGTGTCATTTCACATATGTACTAATCTGTACAACTTCTTTTAAGAACTTATTCTATTAAAGACGTAAATCTCCCGAGGAACTGTGCAGATAATAATCGATTTTTAGTAGCGACAACACGAAAGGATTTTCCTTCACCAAACTATTTTGAAAACCTGTTTATAATGAAATCATCAACACGTGTCTCTAAGCTTTCAGTATTCTGAGGAAGTTAATAAATACATTTATCAAATTAAGGTCTTTACAATATTTTGAGGAGTATATATCGAAAGCTGGAAGTGAAATATCCCCATAATTACATAAATTGTTTATATAAAACACGTAATTATTCTTTTCTTATTTAAACCGTGCATCAGTATATAGGGATGAATTATAATTTCATTATTCTTTACATAAATGAATCAGTTTTCACCAGCTTGGAAGTAAACGTTATTTTCAAAACCAATGTCCATCCAGCCAGCCAGCCAGCCTGGCCTCCAGAGAAGTTATGACATACATTTATCATCAGTATAGAATGACTAATGAACTGTACATACTAATTTTTTCTTGGAAAATATATGGTATATATTCCATGGTAATATGTATGTAACGTAATCTCTTCTATCTATTCATTTGTCTATCGTCATTACGCCATTCCTAATCTAATGGTGTGTAAGAACCAATCTTATTGGCCGAAAATAGTAACGTAAATACGTTTAAGAATAAATATGATAATATTTTGCTTCACCTCCACTTGTAAACAGCATTTGCGTCTCCTTAGTCACTAAGACAGACTGCAGGTTTTCCTCTTTGAATTATCGGTTTACCTTTCTATTTTCACCAGTCTAATCTGAGATTCTGATATCTGCCACTATCACAAACACCATCAAAATGACCCATTGGTCTGTTGCTGTTTGACTTCCTTTGTATTCCTTTTGATGACCAGGTTTCCTGCTGCTCCTTCCCTGGGTGGGCAGGTGATGGCAGGATTCACCCAGCCAGGTCAGCTCCCCCACCATGACTGGACCTGCTGCTGCCTCTTGTCACTTTTATATGTGGCTACTGTGATAATGGAGGTTTGGGTTAAAGAGAAAATAACATATCCTGGCCACACTCTTGTTGCTCGAATTCATATAAGCAAAGTCCACATATAGCACGACTGTCCTATGATAATTCAGTGGAGGTGACTAATAGAAAGATAATGAAATACAAATTAGCCATCATGTGAAGTGTATATACTCTGACGTATGGTACGAATTCAAGCTCAATAACGTTTGGCTGTTAATATCAATTAATATCAAAATGAAAACCACTCTGGACTGGCAGAGAAGGGTAGGTAAGGTGTTCATAAGTTGTGTTACATATATGACAGGTGTGTTGCTACCTTACTGTAGGTAAGGTGTTCATAAGTTGTGTTACATATATGACAGGTGTGTTGCTACCTTACTGTAGGTAAGGTGTTCATAAGTTGTGTTACATATATGACAGGTGTGTTGTTACCTTACTGTAGGTAAGGTGTTCATAAGTTGTGTTACATATATGACAGGTGTGTTGTTACCTTACTGTAGGTAAGGTGTTCATAAGTTGTGTTACATATATGACAGGTGTGTTGTTACCTTACTGTAGGTAAGGTGTTCATAAGTTGTGTTACATATATGACAGGTGTGTTGTTACCTTACTGTAGGTAAGGTGTTCATAAGTTGTGTTACATATATGACAGGTGTGTTGTTACCTTACTGTAGGTAAGGTGTTCATAAGTTGTGTTACATATATGACAGGTGTGTTGTTACCTTACTGTAGGTAAGGTGTTCATAAGTTGTGTTACATATATGACAGGTGTGTTGTTACCTTACTGTAGGTAAGGTGTTCATAAGTTGTGTTACATATATGACAGGTGTGTTGTTACCTTACTGTAGGTAAGGTGTTCATAAGTTGTGTTACATATATGACAGGTGTGTTGTTACCTTTACTGTAGGTAAGGTGTTCATAAGTTGTGTTACATATATGACAGGTGTGTTTGTTACCTTACTGTAGGTAAGGTGTTCATAAGTTGTGTTACATATATGACAGGTGTGTTGTTACCTTACTGTAGGTAAGGTGTCATAAGTTGTGTTACATATATGACAGGTGTGTTGTTACCTTACTGTAGGTAAGGTGTTTAGTTGTGTACATATATGACAGGTGTGTTGTACCTACTTAGGTAGGTGTTTCATAAGTTGTTACATATTGACAGGTGTGTTGTTACCCTTACTGTAGGTAGATGTTCATAAGTTGGTTACATATATGACAGGTGTGTTGTTACCCTTACTGTAGGTAAGCGTGTTATAAGTTGTGTTACATATATGACAGGTGTGTTGTTACCTTACTGTAGGTAAGGTGTTCATAAGTTGTGTTACATATATGACAGGTTGTGTAGTTACCTTACTGTAGGTAAGGTGTTCAAAAGTTGTGTTACATATATGACAGGTGTGTTGGTTACCTTACTGTAGGTAAGGTGTTCATAAGTTGTGTTACATATATGACAGGTGTGTGGTTACCTTACTGTAGGTAAGGTGTTCATAAGTTGTGTTACATATATGACAGGTGTGTGGTTACCTTACTGTAGGTAAGATGTTCATAAGTTGTGTTACATATATGACAGGTGTGTGGTTACCTTACTGTAGGTAAGGTGTTCATAAGTTGTGTTACATATATGACAGGTGTGTCGTTACCTTACTGTAGGTAAGGTGTTCATAAGTTGGTACATATATGACAGGTGTGTTGTTACCTTACGCTAGGTAAGGTGTTCATAAGTTGTGTTACATATATGACAGGTGTGTTGTTACCTTACTGTAGGTAAGGTGTTCATAAGTTGTGTTACATATATGACAGGTGTGTTGTTACCTTACTGTAGGTAAGGTGTTCATAAGTTGTGTTACATATATGACAGGTGTGTTGTTACCTTACTGTAGGTAAGGTGTTCATAAGTTGTGTTACATATATGACAGGTGTGTTGTTACCTTACTGTAGGTAAGGTGTTCATAAGTTGTGTTACATATATGACAGGTGTGTGGTTACCTTACTGTAGGTAAGATGTTCATAAGTTGTGTTACATATATGACAGGTGTGTCGTTACCTTACTGTAGGTAAGGTGTTCATAAGTTGGTACATATATGACAGGTGTGTTGTTACCTTACTGTAGGTAAGGTGTTCATAAGTTGTGTTACATATATGACAGGTGTGTTGTTACCTTACTGTAGGTAAGGTGTTCATAAGTTGTGTTACATATATGACAGGTGTGTTGTTACCTTACTGTAGGTAAGGTGTTCATAAGTTGTGTTACATATATGACAGGTGTGTTGTTACCTTACTGTAGGTAAGGTGTTCATAAGTTGTGTTACATATATGACAGGTGTGTTGTTACCTTACTGTAGGTAAGGTGTTCATAAGTTGTGTTACATATATGACAGGTGTGTTGTTACCTTACTGAGCCTCATAGTTTGCCTGATCTTCGTAACGTTCATCACGATCACTTTATGTAATAACTCACAATGATATATAATCTCCACATCTCATTCCGTCAATCATAGTCGAGTTCCTTAATATAACACCATTGCAAAACATAATTGCTCACTAACCAAAGATATTAGCGCCGTGAGGTGCCTTAATTACTAATTCATCCTCATTCTTAATAAAAATGACAAGAACATTCATCTACCGAGGCTTCTAATGAGTCTAATAGGCTATCAATGATGACATTTATATTCATCTTCCTTCAACTTTCTGAAATGTTAATCCTCTTTCATGTGTGACCTTAAAATCAGTTCAGGTTTTGCCACACTAAAACCTTAAATTCATCAACTTGTTATTTTCAACTACTTTCCCATTCCAACTGAGTGGAGCAAGGTAACCCTTTTTTATTGAAGGATAAGTTATGAAGGTGTTCACTTCTCTACTCTCGTCCCGAGCCTCTCTCTCCTGTCCTGCCTGACTCTCGTCCCAAGCCTCTCTCTCCTGTCCTGCCTGACTCTCGTCCCAAGCCTCCTCCGCCTGTCCTTCCCTTTTCACATAAAGTCTCTCTTTCAAATCCTCATTCCTCACAACCCTATCTCATGTTCAGACTCCCTCATCCCAAGCCTCTCTCTCTGGTACAACCCAACCCTCATCCCAAGCCTCTCTCTCTGGTACAACCCAACCCTCATCCCAAGCCTCTCTCTGGTACAACCCAACCCTCATCCCAAGCCTCTCTCTGGTACAACCCAACCTTCATCCCAAGCCTCTCTCTCTGGTACAACCCAACCCTCATCCCAAGCCTCTCTCTCTGGTACAACCCAACCCTCATCCCAAGCCTCTCTCTCTCTGGTACAACCCAACCCTCATCCCAGGCGTCTCTCTCTGGTACAAACCAACCCTCATCCCAAGCCTCTCTCTCTGGTACAACCCAACCCTCATCCCAGGCCTCTCTCTCTGGTACAACCCAACCCTCATCCCAGGCCTCTCTCTCTGGTACAACCCAACCCTCATCCCAAGCCTCTCTCTCTCCTTCAAAGCCTCACTCTCCGGCCAAACATCTTGTGTTCAGCCTCTCTCATCCCGAGCCTTTCTCTCTTACAAAGCCCCACTCTCATCCCAGGCCTGCCTCTCCCTCCCTCTACACCAGCCGTATTTAAACATTTTCAGTGTTGCAGGTCCACATGAATTTGGGGAAGAATTAGAGAAATTATGGAACTCTTTATAATGTGTCCCATTTTCTCAATGTTGCTTGAAATCTTACAATTGCAGGTGCCGGGCTACCACAATAACCGCCACCTGATTGCCACTCTCCTGGAGGAGGAGGAAGAAGCCGATGTTGTGATAGTAAACATCACATGATGTATCACTAATGGTCATAAGATCAAACATTATGGCTACACATCCCGACAATCACCAGACTGTGTGTGGCACAGCACGAAGGACGGAGTCGCCCGCCAGTCTTGTACGAAGCACAATACAATATCTCACTACTTCCTGCCGCTTTCAATACTTTCTATCAGTCAACATACTCACACTACGTACGTACGTACGTACACCGTTCTATTATCCTTTGTACATCTTCACAACTGGCGTTTTGGACCTTATCTGAATGAGTCACATCAAATGGTTATCAAGGACACAGAACACATAGCACCTGCCCACTGTCTTTTTTCTTTCATACTCTATTTTTCATATTTGTTTGCCATTTCCCGCAAGAACAAGGTAGCGTCAGGAATAAGTGAATGAATCCTAGAGTGAAACTTAGCTGGGCTCCTTCCTCTGTTCCTTCATTTGAAAAGTAATACAGAAGGGGAAGATTTCCAACCCCCCCATTTCCCAACCCTCAGTCGCTTTCCACGATATGCAGAAGATACGTATGTAGATAGACAGACAGACAGACAGACACACACACACACACACACACGGAGTAGTGCCGAGAATGGATAAAGGCAAGCAAGGTATGAATATGTACATGTGTATATATATTCCTATGAGTCCACGTGGAAAATGAAACACGATAAGTTCCCAAGCGAAATTTCGTGTAATAATCACATCATCAGAGGAGACACAAGAGAGAAATGTAACAGTCAGTTGATATACATCGAAGAGACGTAGATAGGACGCCATTTGGTAAACATGTGATTGTCCGAGACAGACAACGAGTGTATCATAAATTCATCATTTTGCAAATTCTATCAACAATAAAGTTATCTGATTTGTATAGACCATCACTAATATTAAGATTATAATTCTTTGTGTATTTAATAAAAGAAGATTCAATGATATTTCTCGTGGTAATAAAGTCAGAGTTGATAACTGAGATGGCATTACTCCAGTCAATACAATGATCATAGTTTTTAACGTGATTAAACAAGGCATTTGATTCTTGTCCCGTTCTTATACTATATTTATGTTGCTTAAGTCTAACAGAAAGATCCTTACCAGTCTGCCCAACATAAAATTCATCACAATTTCCACATGGCACTTCATAGATGCATCCAAGAGAATTTTCTGGTTAATTCCTGATTAAGATTTTCTGTATAGTATTATTGTTGCAGAAGGCAACATTTAAGGCAACATCTAAGATGAGGCCCATCATCTAGGGCCGAAAGCAACTCAACATTCGCCCCCAGCTAGATAGTGGCACATACCAGGAATCATTTAATTAACTAAAGTAATACAACAACAACAACAACAACAAAGACAACAATAAAACAAATCAATGCGTCCAAAAATCTTTAACAAAACAAAATTGTGCACATTTGTATAAAATAACAAGAAGAAAAACATTGCTACGTAATAGAATTGTACACATTGGTATAGAATAACAAGAAGAAAAACATTATCACATAGCAAAAAAATTTCCATAAATGTTACAGAAGCACAACATAGTAATAAAATCAATAACAATAATACTTTTCCAAATAAAGACAGGAAACAGTAGATACAGAACATGTTTTGTTATATAACAAAGAATTCTCAAAACAATGCACATCAAACACAAGAAGTAAGTCTTAACGAAGACAAAATAAAACAATTTAGAAAGATGGACATTAACAACCCAGTCTGCAATTCAGTGAAATTATCTATTTCTTTTTCAACACAGGAATGTGGTACATTACATAGAGGCAGCCAGTACGATGGTGTTGGGAATGGCTTGGTAAACACCACTACTGCCTGCCTGTGGTCGCTCCCTTCTTCATTACCACATGAAAATGGCCCAGGGTCATCCTCAACACTGCTCATCTGATTTAGTTCAAATACAAACTATAAATCACTATACTACAACTACAGCAACGTAACTAAACTCACTACAAAACTATTAACTATAGAATACAAACGAAAGAACATTACAAACACGAAAAGTATTGAAAACACACACACAGCGGAGCAAAGTCATCTTGCAATTAACTTTTAAATCAAAATGTCGGTGTTGATGTAGTGACGTCACAACGAGGCCGCCAGTAAAACCAGGCGATTAGAAAACTCGTTCTTGTGTGACACACAACTTTGCCACGATACCTCCGCTCTACCTCAACCAATTAGAAAACTCGTTCTTGTGTGACACACAACTTTGCCACGATACCTCCGCTCTACCTCAACCAATTAGAAAACTCGTTCTTGTGTGACACACAACTTTGCCACGATACCTCCGCTCTACCTCAACCAATTAGAAAACTCGTTCTTGTGTGACACACAACTTTGCCACGATACCTCCGCTCTACCTCAACCAATTTCCAGGAAATTTTCGGAAGAAGCATATATTTTGTATTACATATGATTGTTAAATCATCAAAATACGTTGCATATACCCTTAAACACTCTCTCTCTCTCTCTCTCTCTCTCTCTCTCTCTCTCTCTCTCTCTCTCTCTCTCTCTCTCTCTCTCTCTCTCTCTCTCTCTCTCTCTCTCTGAGAGAGAGAGAGAGAGAGAGAGAGAGAGAGAGAGAGAGAGAGAGAGAGAGAGAGAGAGAGAGAGAGAGAGAGACTGCACAACCATATTGCCTCCATATTTACTGAGACTCACAACAGTGATACGCCTTACTTGTATCTGGTTCATTCAAACCAGACCAGCTTAGCCCACCTGGACAGACGTGAGATGAGACGCGGAACATGACGGTAACATTACCATGTCACGACAGCCACCGACCCACCGGTGCACCACGGATCAGGCGATGCATAGACGGGCAGCATGATGACGACCCTGGCTGCACCTGGACACTGGGGACGTCCATGATGATGACGACCCTGGCTGCACCTGGACACTGGGGACGTCCAACATGATGACGACCCTGGCTGCACCTGGACACTGGGGACGTCCAGCAGCAGCAGATAATAATGTGGACGAGTCTGCCTCCGCTCGTCAACCACCACCTTACGCTGAAGCCACATAATGACTGGATGGAGGAAGGTATGGCGATACACCGTCAGGTTACACTTCATGTTTCTCTCGGTTATAAAACTAAAACAAGAAAATAGTACTAAGTTTTAGTATTTGTATTGTATGACTACAGTTAACCCTTGTGTTAGTAATACAGTGGCCGGAGCGGCTACTGTGACTTTGATGTAATATCCATTTGATAAATCTTTATCTAAATATGACCTTCAGTCATAAAGACTGCACCACAAACCTTTCATTGCCTTGAAATCTTAAGAGAATCAATGTTAACCTTTGTATGTTTTATATATGATCCAGTGACTTTAACCCCAGCCACCGTTGTACACAGTCATATCCCTGATATGTGGACATCTGGAACGTTGTAGATAATTTATCATGAAGGTCCCAGTACTGTGTCCACGCCACACCCACCCCAACAAAGGGCGCCTGTGGACGACGATGACGAAGGGAGACTCTTCAAGCAAACCTCATCATAAGTTTACAAGGACGATCTCTTTGTGTTTTCTGTCACCTACTAAGGAATATTTGTCAAGCGTTTGGTGTGTCCACAACTGTTTTATACCTTCGGAGTTATATTTCTTCCTATTGTGTATCACTAATATTGACTCTCGGGTCGCCTGAGTTTTACTACAACGAAATTCGCAGACGTTACTAAAGGTGAGACGTAAGACCACGTCAGGTAGTCAACAGATGCGACAACTTGACATAACTATCGTAATATGGCACACTGGATTGTGCTTCCTGCTTGTTTAATTCTTGCTTAGTTTGCATTAACATTTGTCTATTGATTTATAGATTATGTCTGGAGGTAACCATTGTCAACTCTTCATAATTAATGATGATCTGTGGTAGGTTTACTCCCTACACCCATCATCCTTCTTGGTTCCAAATCTATTTCAGGCCACCCAGACCACTGGTGCCTTGTGGATGTACCAATGTGACCCTATGTTCGTACAATTGTTCTTAAGCCCGTTTCTTAGGCAGTGTAACCACTGTGTTTTGTGAAAATTGTCTCCTTACCAGCGAGTATTGTAAGAAAATGGTTTAATAGTCTATCTTGCAACTGCAGATAATCAGAAAGTGTAAACATTCAGCGGTTCATGAATGCCAAGCGGTTGTTCAAGCCAGGCAAAATGTGTGGATGACTTTGACGGAGTAAGCAATGTGTTGATGAAGTTATGGCCAGTGGTGTGGCGAGGTAGGGTCTGGGCAGCCAGGACACGATTGAGTGATGTTTCCTTCCCTTGTCTATGTTTTACTTTTGATGACATTCATAGACAATGCAGTTAAGGAGTTACGTTTTCTATACACAACATAGATGCTATTCGTTTTTACAAAATCGTAGTTTACTTGCAAACGGTAAAATCACTCATATGTAGCTTTGCCAGGTTTCCTCCTAAATTTGTTCTCCATATTAGATTCATCATACGTCAACGTAACAACTTAAAACAGAGATGGTCACGAAGTACAAAGATTAAAAATGATGAAAGGCTTTGATAATCTCGATATAACAAATTACCTAAGGCTAGATCTTCTGATCTAAGTCGTATTAATGGATGCAGTCTGGTGGGAAAACATTCTACCTTCACTGAGGCCAAGTGTTATTTGCTCAACCTAATGGTTAACATACAGACTGATGATTCCCCTGCAACTTCCATGGTATACACACTGACCAACTTGACAAGTGGTACACCAAGTACAGCGCCACACCTCCTGACTCCTTCCCAACCCACATGATGAAGGTCATGGACAACTTGTATGACCGCTACCTAACATTACCTGGACCCAAGATGACATTAAAAATTATTGATAAATTCTATCTTGCTTGAGAGAACAAAATCTTTAATACTAAAGAATGATGGAAAGAAACAGCAAGATAATATCTTGGGGGATAAAGTGTGTCGATCACTGCAGACAAAATTGAGGATACAACATAGAATAGAGAATTTGTCTCTGATGATGCTCTTGCCTCCTCTGACGTCCACATGTTATCCACATAAACACAGTACGTTACTACGGTACATACAGTAACATCAGTCGTAACACAATGTATGTAGTCTTGATTACCGTAACATGTGAGTGGCAAGTTTGGATGACGTAACGTAACAATATCAGACTTCATCATTCTCAATAGTTTAGGTGGATCATGTAATATTTGGCGTTGCTTCATGTTTTATCAGATGATCAAATGATGGCTGGTCTAATGACCTTCACAAGTCAGTGGTCATTAAATCCAACACAGCAACCAACCACTCAGGATGACCAGGAGGGAGCCACCTGGTGCAGACCAAGTGTACCAGCCTGGTGGAGAGGATCAACTGCTCCACCTCAGGATAAGAGCTGCTCAAGTTCTGTAGTGAGGGACACTCCAAGTGGCATGTGAAACTACCAGTCTTAGTTATAAACTACCGCCCGGCTGGCCGGTGGGTGGCTGTGGCCAACATGAACCCAGGGGCTACACACACACACACACACACACACACACACGGAGCGGCGCCAGGCTGGAGGCGGGGCATCGTGACGTCACAGGCAAGTCCCTCCCCCCGCCAGATCCAAACATGTGTTGTGTCTGGTGATGGCGGTTCAAGATTTCCCACATTTATATTGATCTTTACATTATCATCCACTCCCAAAGTCACCTGGCATTCTTGTGTTTCAACAACAGACGTGATATATGCAACACCAGGCAAACATTGTACCATTATCTGATAGGTTAATTGGTGCACAATCAAGAACCAGTGAATTTCATCGCCGCCATAAGTAAGTAAGGAAGGTGACTTTAATGATGATAAATACGACCTGGTATGGCTGTGTCTACACACTACCGCCATCTGGTCAACATTGTACATACCAACCTTTAAACTGTGACATTCAACCACAAGGTTTAAGGTCGTTCATGAAAACGCGAACTTAAAATCTATCAATTTAAATCTACCATTCATCAATAAACATTTAAACACCGTCATTTGAACGTAAACCTTCCAGCTACTTTATTTTGCCAGAGTCCTTTAAGATACGTCATATAAACACAAAATCTAAATGTACGTTAAGCTTGTGCAAACCATCACTGAAACTCAAACTTTTAAATTAGAATTGTAATGAAACTGCGAACTTTTAACTCTGTCAAATTACAGCTATTGTACAAAATGATTCACTTAATTGACAGATTTTAATGTCAGTTAATTTAACGATATCCTTTGTGGTTCATCTCTGAAACACAAACCTTTAAACTTTATGTCTAGAACTGAACACAACCATTAAGTTTCATAACTGGAATGGAAATTTGGATAATCTATCAAAATTCGTCATATAACGCGAACTTTTAAATCCTTCCATTCAGTTGGGCCGTTACTTGCCTGGCTGCCATTCATAATATGTCCTTTTATATTGTATGTTGACTACGCTCTCATTCATTCGTCATTTGGATCGTCTCACTGATATTCCATTCATAAACTTCATTCCTGCAGCTTATTTTTGACCGCCATGTTGCTTCCTCAAGGTTTATAATTCTTTGTGTATTTAATAATAGAAGATTCAATGATATTTCTCGTGGTACTGGAATTAGAGTTAATAATGCCATCTCAGTTATTAACTCTAACTCCAGTACCACCAGAAATATAATTGAATCTTCTATTACTGAATACACAAAGAATTATAATCTTAATATCAGTGATGGTCTATACAAATTGGATAACTTTAATGCTGATAAAATTTGTAAACAATTCACCTTCTTGTCCACATAATAAGTTTATGATACGCTTGTAGTCTGTCTTGGACAATCACATGTTTACCATATGGCGTCCTAGTTACGTCTCTTCGTTGTATATCAACTGACTGTTATATTTCTCTCTTGTGTCTCCCCTGATGATGTGAGTTTTACACGAAAGTGCACTTGGGAACTTATCGTGTTCATTTTCCCCGTGAACTCATAAGAATATACTTGATCACGTGCAAAATTGTGATCCTTTCCAAAATATATATATATATATATATATATATATATATATATATATATATATATATATATATATATATATATATATATATATATATATTTTTTTTTTTTTTTTTTTTTTTTTTATACTTTGTCGCTGTCTCCCGCGTTTGCGAGGTAGCGCAAGGAAACAGACGAAAGAAATGGCCCAACCCCCCCCCCCCCATACACATGTACATACACACGTCCACACACGCAAATATACATACCTACACAGCTTTCCATGGTTTACCCCAGACGCTTCACATGCCTTGCTTCAATCCACTGACAGCACGTCAACCCCTGTATACCACATGACTCCAATTCACTCTATTTCTTGCCCTCCTTTCACCCTCCTGCATGTTCAGGCCCCGATCACACAAAATCTTTTTCACTCCATCTTTCCACCTCCAATTTGGTCTCCCTCTTCTCCTCGTTCCCTCCACCTCCGACACATATATCCTCTTGGTCAATCTCTCCTCACTCATTCTCTCCATGTGCCCAAACCATTTCAAAACACCCTCTTCTGCTCTCTCAACCACGCTCTTTTTATTTCCACACATCTCTCTCACCCTTACGTTACTTACTCGATCAAACCACCTCACACCACACATTGTCCTCAAACATCTCATTTCCAGCACATCCATCCTCCTGCGCACATCTCTATCCATAGCCCACGCCTCGCAACCATACAACATTGTTGGAACCACTATTCCCTCAAACATACCCATTTTTGCTTTCCGAGATAATGTTCTCGACTTCCACACATTTTTCAAGGCTCCCAAAATTTTCGCCCCCTCCCCCACCCTATGATCCACTTCCGCTTCCATGGTTCCATCCGCTGACAGATCCACTCCCAGATATCTAAAACACTTCACTTCCTCCAGTTTTTCTCCATTCAAACTCACCTCCCAATTGACTTGACCCTCACCCCTACTGTACCTAATAACCTTGCTCTTATTCACATTTACTCTCAACTTTCTTCTTCCACACACTTTACCAAACTCAGTCACCAGCTTCTGCAGTTTCTCACATGAATCAGCCACCAGCGCTGTATCATCAGCGAACAACAACTGACTCACTTCCCAAGCTCTCTCATCCCCAACAGACTTCATACTTGCCCCTCTTTCCAGGACTCTTGCATTTACCTCCCTTACAACCCCATCCATAAACAAATTAAACAACCATGGAGACATCACACACCGATCCAATTCACTCTATTCCTTGCCCGCCTTTCACCCTCCTGTACGTTCAGGCCCCGATCACTCAAAATCTTTTTCACTCCATCTTTCCACCTCCAATTTGGTCTCCCACTTCTCCTTGTTCCCTCCACCTCCGACACATATATCCTCTTGGTCAATCTTTCCTCACTCATTCTCTCCATGTGCCCAAACCATTTCAAAACACCCTCTTCTGCTCTCTCAACCACGCTCTTTTTATTTCCACACATCTCTCTTACAAACACTATAAACAAACTATGATGGCAGCTCCAACCATTATCACAGGATTATTACTCCTCTTCATACAGTCTCACCACAGTAAGGTTTATGCTTAACAATGTCAGTAACAATACATTAAAACCATACAGTTCACTTTTGTGAAAGTGTTAGAATGTCTCCTTTAAAAACTGCTCTCTTATTCTTGATGAGTAAACTGTGGATACAACAGCTAAGTGACATTCCAAACTGATCATTACAATGGAGTGACAGGAACTAACCCACTACCTGTCATATCATATCACTTATTATTAGATGTGAGATTTCTTATCTAATCATGCAATCCCAGGAAAACCCATTCACATGGTCATACCTTGTATCTTCAAGGCTGCAATACAGTTAGTAGCAGGGAAATAGTAGACTCTTTTGAGGTAGGAAGTTCATCAATGAGACTATATTGCTTTTCATCCACTGACATTCATACAACCTCCTTGAAGGTGATATTTTTAAATTGTGACATAAATCTTGAATGTGGAGTGCAGTAACTACTTAGAAAGGGAACTAAATATATTGATTAATGGCCCGGTAACCAGTTATGATACAATACCTGTAGAAACAGCACCGTGAATCACAAGGAATTATCCACCCTACAACAAAACAGCGATCATTATCAATATGGACAACAAAATTCATGAGCCAATGCAAAACAATTTTCAACTCAAAATAAAACAGCTATTTAGTGGATTTAGTACAGCACATAATCTATGACGTACATGTTAAATATGAGAATCAACAATTTTGCATAGTAGGTTAGCAACTTCCTGTTGTCTTATGGATGATGCTTCACAGAATCAAACTACAGGTCTTCATGAAACCAACTTCATGAAACAGTAGAGTATAGCACAAATATGAATGATATATAAGGATACATCCACTTGTATGTTCTCTACTAACCCTGAGAATATTGGGTAATTAGTAACAAATTTTGCACTCCTGTGGATGCTGATCACCTTAATATATATATATATATATATGCTTAATATACCCTACCTGGGGATAAGGGAGAAAGAATACTTCCCACGTATTCCCTGCGTGTCGTAGAAGGCGACTAAAAGGGAAGGGAGCGGGGGGCTGGAAATCCTCCCCTCTCGTTTTTTTTTTTTTTTTTTTCTAATTTTCCAAAAGAAGGAACAGAGAAGAGGTCCAGGTGAGGATATTCCCTCAAAGGCCCAGTCCTCTGTTCTTAACGCTACCTCGCTATCGCGGGAAATAGCGAATAGTATGAAAAAAAAAATATTTATACATATATACATATATATATATATATATATATATATATATATATATATATATATATATATATATATATATATATATATATATATATATATATATTGTTCTCACCTTTTTCCATTCTGTACACAGTCTCTCCTGGTACTTCCCCACACAGGTCTCCTTCCCAAGCTCACTTACTCTCACCACCTTCTTCACCCCAACATTCACTCCTCTTTTCTGAAAACCCATACTAATCTTCACCTTAGCCTCCACAAGATAATGATCAGACATCCCTCCAGTTGCACCTCTCAGCACATTAACATCCAAAAGTCTCTCTTTCGCACGCCTGTCAATTAACACGTAATCCAATAACGCTCTCTGGCCATCTCTCCTACTTACATAAGTATACTTATGTATATCTCGCTTTTTAAACCAGGTATTCCCAATCATCAGTCCTTTTTCAGCACATAAATCTACAAGCTCTTCACCATTTCCATTTACAACACTGAACACCCCATGCATACCAATTATTCCCTCAACTGCCACATTACTCACCTTTGCATTCAAATCACCCATCACTATAACCCGGTCTCGTGCATCAAAACCGCTAACACACTCATTCAGCTGCTCCCAAAACACTTGCCTCTCATGATCTTTCTTCTCATGCCCAGGTGCATATGCACCAATAATCACCCACCTCTCTCCATCAACTTTCAATTTTACCCATATTAATCGAGAATTTACTTTCTTACATTCTATCACATACTCCCACAACTCCTGTTTCAGGAGTATTGCTACTCCTTCCCTTGCTCTTGTCCTCTCACTAACCCCTGACTTCACTCCCCAGACATTTCCAAACCACTCTTCCCCTTTACCCTTGAGCTTCGTTTCACTCAGAGCCAAAACATCCAGGTTCCTTTCCTCAAACATACTACCTATCTCTCCTTTTTTCACATCTTGGTTACATCCACACACATTTAGGCACCCCACTCTGAGCCTTCGAGGAGGATGATCACTCCCCGCGTGACTCCTTCTTCTGTTTCCCATTTTAGAAAGTTAATACAAGGAGGGGAGGATTTCCGGCCCCCCGCTCCCGTCCCCTCTAGTCGCTTTCTACGACACGCGAGGAATACGTGGGAAGTATTCTTTCACCCCTATCCCCAGGGATAATATACATATATATATACATATACACACACACACACATACACACACATACGCACATACACACACACACACACACATACATATATATACATATGAAAAATGTAAGAAACAATTTAGAAAACAAACTTTTAGCTTGAAATGAATGAAAAAAAATGAATGTCACACAATGGTTCAACCTCGGCTAATGGAAAAGGAAAATGTACAATTTATTCACCACAAACGTCAATAATAGCGTTCACATCACTTACACACAACTGTATCAATAAGCTTTCAATGTCTAAGCTACATTTTTCCTGCACTTCATCACTATTTACTTGTCAAAAACACCATTGCAAG
>NC_092266.1:752837-774599 GCF_036320965.1 Panulirus ornatus
AAAGTTTTCTCAAGGATGATGCTAACATTTTGAAGAGTAGAAACTCATAACTTAGAATCCTTGAACCTTGTGTTGATAATAATTACATTACTCTTCTCTAAACAATACTTTTCTACAGTGTGTAAAACCCGGATAAAAAGCCTGCAACATAGATACTGACGCAATTATCTTTATGTTGTTGAAGATATTACTGATTTCTACGTGTAAAACATTTATCTGCAAAATAGAAATCTTTATGTTAGATATGTTAATCTTAACGATATCACATTACATATATTTCTGTACCTTGTGCTTCAGAAAAGTTATGGGATTTTATTTATTATTGTATCAAATGTTTAGCTTGCATACGATATCCCATGTATTTTCACTAGAAGTCCACAAGTAAAATATATTTTTACCATATGTATTTACCGGTAATCAGTGATAGGTTGTTAGAATAAGTAAATGTGTAATACATTATTAGGGTAGTAAATCCTTCGTCCATCACAATATACCGTAAGAGTGTCTAAGGCTCACCCTAGCTGGGGTTTACATTGTTGAACAACGTAATGCTTTTTGGTCGGTTTAGGTTTCTTAATTGTTGACTACAGGGACGAGTTTATAAGGAAGTGAGGAATTTGGGAAGGGTTTATTGATGTGTGCCGGGAGTGTGGTGGTGATGATGAAGGATCAGAGAAAATATATTATGTCGGAGGTCAATAGATCCTGGTGCTCGACCCAGAACCTTGACTAATCGTCTATAAGAAAGTGGTTGTTTATGTTTGGCCAAGTCCCAGCTTGGCAGGGGCTCTGGTCTTATGACACACTGTTATCTGCCTTTATTTGTCATGAAGATATTTTTTATGGGTTGCATTGATAGGAATGTTAATGAGGAGTTAGAAATTTATCTACTCACGCTGTTGATAGAACATATATCGACCATGTAGATTTACATGTGAATTTTGTACGTTTTATAATTCTTTTAGTAGAAACCAGTTGTCTTAATTTGTAATCATGTCTGAGAGTAAATCCTATGAATAGATAAATCATTTTCTAGGTAAATAATCTCTTCATGTTTATCTGTTTATCCAATAGTGGCTTGTGTCTCTGTCCCTCAGTATAGCAAGTTAAGTATTGCTCCACCGTACTACAACATGGCTTGTGTCAGTGTGTCTGTCCGTCAGTACAGCAAGTCAAGTATTACTCCACCGTACAACAACTACAACATGGCTTGTGTCAGTGTGTCTGTCCGTCAGTATAGCAAGTCAAGCATTACTCCACCGTACAACAACTACAACATGGCTTGTGTCAGTGTGTCTGTCCCTCAGTACAGCAAGTCAAGCATTACTCCACCGTACAACAACTACAAGGTCACAAATGAGGGGACAAATAACCTATAGGTTGGGTCACGGAAAATGCCTAATGAGCTGAGGAAAAGGAAGGACATTACATACACTGGCTTTATCAGTGAATCACTTTGTGATGGTTGTGAAATATTGGTCATGTGTAGAAGATGGTCCTTGTACATGGATCATGCTATATATTAGTTTCATAATATGTTATAATGGTATATCTAGCTGGTGAACTGATATGTGATATGATAAATGTAATCTGTCTTGTTCTGTACTTCTCTTTGGGAAAATCTTTGAAAATTATATCCGATCTTTTCCAATGCACTAAAACTGAGTCTACGAGTTTGATAGATTTTCCTGATATTTTATATCTATAAGAGACATTGATTACTAAAAGCAATTTCACGATGGCAAAATCAGCAAACATTATCAACTGGTCCGATGACGCGAGACGACTGCAGAAAGATTAACAGCGTATCGTTGTACAGTGTACAATGGCCAGTGATATTCACTGTAGGTATACGCAAAATGATATACCTTGTGCACATAGCAGGCAAATTAGAGGATCATCATAAGATTCAGAAATAGAACTATCAAGGAAGGAGAAAGACGTATGTGTAATTATTAGTCAAGATGTAAAGCCAATACATAAACATCATGAGCAATGTGTACTGCTCCTCCTCCTCTGGCTTTTGATTCTTACTGTCACATTTTAATATATATAAATAATGGAAGGGCAAGTCATAGCCAAGACAAATTCAGTTACTCATGGATTACTTGCCTTGCCGATGGTGACTTGTCACTCTAGGTGTAACTACTTACAGTTGGAGTCCGGTAACACCATTTCAATGGTATCATTTGACAAACACAGTAAAGTGGCTGGGCTGAAAAACGTGTTCTGCACTTCAACTGATTAATTATATGATAAGGATAAGAAGGAAAAAGATAAATTTTGATTGTAAGGCTGGAATCAGGGATGAAACATTCATAACTATAATGTTTAAGGAAACAAAGATGGTGAAATACCTTTACCCGGGACCAGTAGCACCTGTGGTAATGGACACACCTTTGTAATGCTTGATCACTTACAACTGATCAACTTTAATACGAAAGTCTTAGGTATTGTCCAACAGGGGAATATTGCACAAATATTTATAGATAACATATCTAGGAAACATCTCTGTTTAGGACGTGTAACACCTGTGTGGATGGACACAACTTTGTAATGTTTGATCCATTACACGAAATAATGTCAACAACACAGTTATACAACACGTTGTTGAAGATCATTCATGAAATATCTATACTGAATGATCATATTATGTACGTCGCATTTGTTAGAAGTAAACCTGAAAAATGATGCTGAGAGAAAAGGGACGTAATAGGAAATAATTTGTTAAATGTCTAAAAACTTTGATCTTAAAGTAGTCGTCTTGTGTTGGGTCATCTTTTAGAACTAAGAGAACTTAGTCTGTTTTGTAATCATAAATATATATATTCTCAACGCCTTTCATCACTTCTTCCAGACCTTGACGGATTTTGGCTTTAAGATCTTGGTTTTGTAACAGCCACAAAATGCAGCACAATACATATTTTTACAAAAAAAAAAAAAAAAAATCATTTATCACAATAGTAGTTTTATTTCTTACCGGAACCTTTAAGCTTTCAGTAACATTTTAAGTACATAACACATTCATCTGCCTCATTTACATGCATATAGATATATCTGTAAGTGTACATGTACATGTTTTTAATTCTTTCTCTGAATCTAACGTTTATTAAGATATCCGTCTGGACCAAATACTAATGGATACCACAAGATATGTACAGTTACTAAAAGATCATTGTGAATCTTGACCATGTTATACAGACACAGCCGAGCCTGGCCTCCTGACCTGCCACATACACTGCCACTCGTGATTACTGGAACATATTTCAGTGTATCTGTAATGTGTACAATGCACTTAACGACACAATTAAAGCAGTATAAACCATAGGATTATATGAACATAAGAAATGAAGCATCAGACATAGCCCAGCGGTGTTTACAACAAGATAATGTGTATCATTATATCAGTGTAGCTGACGTCAGCACCACGTCACGTGTTAGAAAAGATAATGTGTGATAGCAGGTTAGAGGCTTTATGGTGGTATGATATGGTCAGCAAGTGTTGGAGTGCAATACAAGGTTGACCTTCATGATAGATGGATGATATGGTATATCAGTACAAAAGTATTTAAGTAATCACACGACTTGTAGTCACTTATTCTAAGATCCATATTACAAGGTTGTCATTATATAGTATGGGTTCATGTGTAATGGTTTAGTGTATGTTAGAGAAGGTGAACACGTTTAGCCAGCCAGGAACTGACTTGTATTACCATCAGTGCTTGGTGTAAGCAGCCGCCGCTGTTGTTATGACACCACCTAACCTGTCAGTCATGGATCAGTCAGGACTCCAGCGTGTCCAAGGTGGCCCCTCATATCTGGCCATCTTGGCCCGTGCCCGGCTACGGCTCCTGGCGCCCACCTTCCCTGACAAGAGCAGTCCACACCCTCACTGTAGCCCCAGCCATGATATGCCAGGATGTGGCACCAACATAATGTGTGGACGAGTCTGGAACCCACTGTATACAACGTTGCTCGTGTGTATGTACGAGTTGTCTTGCACGAGGAGGTATGTGGTGTTGTCAGGGGAGAATGAGCCTTCCTCTGCAGTAAGCAGGACCTCCTCCAACACCTCTATATACTTAATACTCCCCGTGAACCGTCCTGGACCAACACCTGCCAGCAACACCACCTGCCTCAAGCCATCCTTATAACCCGACACCAACTGTGCCACCTGCCTGGGTTCCAGCCACACGTACGTGCGGCTTCATATCTGATGATGATGATTAATGAGAATACCTTAGATAAGCGTTATCATCCTGGTATGATGGGATGAGTTATCCCGGGATGTGTGGCACAAGATGTCTTACATTACCATCAATTGTCTACATAATGACTACACCAACCTGACCTAAGATACAGGGGCAAGAATGTGGTAGTGATCAAGAATTTATCATATCTTTAATTGATCACCTACGCCTACACCAGTGCGGTGGAAATGTCTAATACAGAGAGAGAGAGAGAGAGAGAGAGAGAGAGAGAGAGAGAGAGAGAGAGAGAGAGAGAGAGAGAGAGAGAGAGATGGTTGGTTCGGCGTCAAACTCTCACAGTAGACCAGGTTTTCCCAACATGTATGTAGCAGGCTTGTCTGTATACTGTGATACATACTCCATTACTGCTCTCCATGTTGTCCTCCGTCAGCTGTGGCATCTCTGCTGGTGTACGGCCATACAGACCACTGGTGTGGTGGTGTTGATCGTGTGTCATCATCATGATGTGCACACCAATCCAAGTCGTGGACGGACGGCTGCTGGCACCAGTGGTCAAGGGGTTATTGTGGATGATGATGGCTATGTCCCGCGCAGGCAGGCCCACCCCACGCTGATGCCAGGTGTCCTGGGCCACTGTATCATGGTGCTACCTTGTGCCGCCCACCCCACGCTGATGCCAGGTGTCCTGGGCCACTGTATCATGGTGCTACCTTGTGCCGCCCGCCCCACACTGATGCCAGGTGTCCTGGGCCACTGTACCATGGTGCTACCTTGTGCCGCCCGCCCCACGCTGATGCCAGGTGTCCTGGGCCACTGTATCATGGTGCTACCTTGTGCCGCCCGCGCCACACTGATGCCAGGTGTCCTGGGCCACTGTATCATGGTGCTACCTTGTGCCGCCCACCCCACGCTGATGCCAGGTGTCCTGGGCCACTGTATCATGGTGCTACCTTGTGCCGCCCGCGCCACACTGATGCCAGGTGTCCTGGGCCACTGTATCATGGTGCTACCTTGTGCCGCCCGCGCCACACTGATGCCAGGTGTCCTGGGCCACTGTATCATGGTGCTACCTTGTGCCGCCCGCCCCACGCTGATGCCAGGTGTCCTGGGCCACTGTATCATGGTGCTACCTTGTGCCGCCCACCCCACGCTGATGCCAGGTGTCCTGGGCCACTGTATCATGGTGCTAACTTGTGCTGGGAAACTCCAACCTGCCTGCTGATCACACCATCGTTCACACGCACACTATGTACACTCTGCTAATTCGGGCCGACCGTTAAATATCGACAACCAATATCGTTTACTCCTTGTTTGCTCTACGCTCAATACGGGGCCCTGGGCATGGCGCCCACTGCTCATGAACTGGTGTCAACTCTCTATTATTGTTATGATTTATTGGGAAGGAGGGCCGGGGGGGGGGTAATCCTCATGAGCCAAAATCATTATCACTGATAAGAAAACAAATGTAGACATTACACAGTAAACATGCTTATTGAGCGTGAGAAAATAGCGTATCGTGTAAGGGAACAGCGTCACAAAATATACCACACTTGTACATGCACAATTCACTTGTTTTTCATTATTTTTTCAAAGAAATAGTGAACGTATATGTTTGTAAATGTTGAACAGTTATTTGTGAAATCAAGGCCATTGCCACAAAGCAAAGGTAAGCGAAAACAGATGTTTACTTACGGAAAAATTATCTGGTGATGTCAAGTGACAGATGACCGAAAGGTGACGGTTGATGGCTACGCTCAGTATGGGGCCCGGAAGCGGGACGCAGCGTAGCGTCCGAAAACATTACGATGGCATTACTTAACAGTTTAATGTTCATAATCATGTTTTATTTTTCTTAGTATTATATTTTCTTCGTTATTTTCACAATTAGACATTTTTAGTTTTATAACTGAATATCAGACGTGATCAATCATGTAGTTTGTGCATGATTTGTGCATTGTGTTGCCAGAGCGAAGTTCGGACACATGGCAGTGCGAGATATCAGTTGTGGTTTATTGTTAACGACACACCTGAATATACCGAGTCTAGTGTCTTATAGACCAGGCTGGTACAGCCGCCCGTTACACATCACAATATCATCATCATCATCATCATCATCATCATCATCATATAAGGCTGCAGCTCACCATCATTGACCTGATATATGTGTATGTTGACCTTACGTGTCAACAACAACATTAAACAACTGGAGTTATGAAGAATGATTTGCATTTCCTATTTTTTGTGAGACACAAATCAAGTTTCATAAATCCCGTAGATTCAAGATGGATCGTCTTATTATAATAGGAAACTATGCCTTCATGTGATGCGACAAGAAAATGATCTATGTTTCATTATAATGTTATCTTCCAGACCATCAGCCATGATGGGGTGCAGGAGTTCCAGGGTTGGAGTGAGCCTAATATATGTTGATAATACCTGCAGAAAACGAGGAGTGAGTTCTGCTTGTAATGTCCAGGTCAGCCCAATGGTCCATTATGGCAAGGTCAACACAATGTGGTCAAGTGACTCATTACTGGATTCACATCTATGCTTCACCAGCTAAGCTTATCCCAAGCCTTTCTCTCGTGTCCAGCCTAACTCTCATCTCATGACCCACCCACTCTCTCTCTCTCTCTCTCTCTCTCTCTCTCTCTCTCTCTCTCTCTCTCTCTCTCTCTCTCTCTCTCTCTCTCCAGCATGGAATAATTCAGTTAATCAGTTATCATAACGCAGTGGTATATCATGCTACCTTCTCAACCACTGATCTCTCCCTGGCCAGGTCACATACCAACATTGATTAACCCAAGTCACCTGCTTTGTAAGAGTAAGTCTTATAATATCATTCTTCAACATTAGGAATGATATAGTCATGGTAAGTTGGGAGGCTGGAGCTTAAGTTTATCCTTACTATTGTCTTTACAACAGAAAGTGAAGGGATGCATGCCCTTGGTGATGGCATGCATGACATATTCATGTTCATTCTACCTTATGACTTTCATGTAAACATTTCCTTCCGCCATATTAATCCTGCAAGGTATTTTTTCTACCTGTTTTCCGTGCTGCGTGTTGCCGGAGGGAGTGGAGGATGGGGAGGGAGCCTTTGCTTTGTTCTCCGTTTCTTCTACCGCTGTTATGGCAATACATTTTGTTAAGTAGTGTTAAGGCCAGACCACCTGGCTGTGTGGTCTGTGTATCTATGTAACTCCAAGCCTTTCTCGCGCCTGGCCTGGCTTCATCCTTAGTTTATCTCTCGTGTCAACTCTTGCTGTCGCACTAAACCTTCCTCTCGTGTCCAGCATCTCTCATCCCAAGCCTCTCTATCCTTCAAAGCCTCACTCTCATCCCAGGCTTCCCTCTCATGTCCAGCCTAACTCTCATCCCAGGGATCTATCCCATATCCACCTTCTCTCATCCCAAGCCTTTCTCTTCTTTAGATCCAGAGTCCCATCCCAAGCCTGTCTTTCTCGTCCAGACTAACTCTCATCCCAAGCCTCTCTCGTGTCTAGCCTCTTTCATCTCAAGCATCTCTCTCTCCTCCACAACTTCACTCTCCTCCAAGGATCCTCTCTTGTTAAGCCTCTCTCTCTCTGGTCCTAAGCCTCTCGATCATTCACAGCCTCACTCTCATCCCAATCCTCTCTCTCGTATCCAGCCTAACTCTTATTTGCCCCCCCCCCCCGCCCCTGACTCTCGTCCCAAGCCTCTCTCTCCTGTCCAGCCTGACTCTCGTCCCAAGCCTCTCTCTCCTGTCCAGCCTGACTCTCGTCCCAAGCCTCTCTCTCCTATCCAGCCTGACTCTCGTCCCAAGCCTCTCTCTCCTGTCCTGCCTGACTCTCGTCCCAAGCCTCTCTCTCCTGTCCAGCCTGACTCTCGTCCCAAGCCTCTCTCTCCTATCCAGCCTGACTCTCGTCCCAAGCCTCTCTCTCCTGTCCAGCCTGACTCTCGTCCCAAGCCTCTCTCTCCTGTCCAGCCTGACTCTCGTCCCAAGCCTCTCTCTCCTGTCCAGCCTGACTCTCGTCCCAAGCCTCTCTCTCCTATCCAGCCTGACTCTCGTCCCAAGCCTCTCTCTCCTGTCCTGCCTGACTCTCGTCCCAAGCCTCTCTCGAGTCCATCCTAGGTTCTATAACAATTATCTTTCTCCGTCACAGTGTCTTACCCTAAGTCTCTATTTCCTTCAAAGCATTTTTCACATCTAAAGGTTCTCTCTCGGGTCCAACCTCTCTCACACAGTCTCCTTCTCTCTTTCTTATCTCTCGTATCAACTCTTGCTGTCGCCCTAAACCTTCCTCTCGTGTCCAGTCTCTCTCATCCGAAGGCTATCTCTCCTTCACAGTCTCTCTCATCCGAAGTCTCTCTCTCGTATCCATCCTAACTCTCATCCCAAGCGTTTCTCTCGTGTCCAGCCTTTCTCACAGCAAACCTCTCTCTCCTTCACAGCCTTGCGTTTCCTCAACCCCTTCCTTGTGTCGAGCTTCTCTTATCATAAGTTTATGTCTCATTCACAGCATCATTCTCTTCCCAAGCGACCCTCATGTCCAGCTTCTCTCGTCCCAAGCCGCTCTATCCTTGAAAGCCTCACTCTCCGGCCAAACATCTTGTGTTCAGCCTCTCTCATCCCGACCCTCTCTCTATCCTTGAAAGCCTCACTCTCATCCCAGGCCTCCCTCTCCCTCCCTCTACACCAGCGGTATTTAAACATTTTCAGTGTTGCAGGTCCACATGAATTTGGGGAAGAATTAGAGAAATTATGGAACTCTTTATAATGTGTCCCATTTTCTCAATGTTGCTTGAAATCTTACAATTGCAGGTGCCGGGCTACCACAATAACCGCCACCTGATTGCCACTCTCCTGGAGGAGGAGGAAGAAGCCGATGTTGTGATAGTAAACATCACATGATGTATCACTAATGGTCATAAGATCAAACATTATGGCTACACATCCCGACAATCACCAGACTGTGTGTGGCACAACACGAAGGACGGAGTCGCCCGCCAGTCTTGTACGAAGCACAATACAATATCTCACTACTTCCTGCCGCTTTCAATACTTTCTATCAGTCAAGATACTCACACTACGTACGTACCTACGTACACCGTTCTATTATCCTTTGTACGTCTTCACAACTGGCGTTTTGGACCTTATCTGAATGAGTCAGATCAAATGGTTATCAGGGACACAGAATACATTACACTTGTCCACTGTCTTTGTCTTTCATACTCTATCTTTCATACTTGCTTGCCATTATTACACGAAAGTCCACTTGGGAACTTATCGTGTTTCATTTTCTCCGTGGACTCATAGGAATATATATATATATATATATATATATATATATATATATATATATATATATATATATATATATATATATATATATGTACGAACTAAGTGCATATGAACGAGCACTCTCATGAAACATACAAACCTCCAACAGCCAGGATCGAACCCGTGACCCCTGTTCAACGGGCGGGAGAGCTACCGCTAGGCTATGATCGCCCCTGATACGGAAATAACTATTCGAATACTATGTACTCGAATGCCTTTGACCTGAAATGTAAGTTCAAGCAAGTAGGCCGACCCTGCACTTAGCTTGATTCCTTTTGTGTTCAATATATTCTTCTTCACTACATCTCCTCTCCGTAATACCTATATCTTCACTATGCAAGGATTATTATAATCTTTACTACAACCTTATCTTCATGCGACCTTATCTTGACTAAGCTGGTTTCAAGAAAGGCTTTAGATTTTACCCGCTCACACAAACAACGTACTTACACGGGGCCCCACGAGTGTAAAACTCCCTCCTAATACAGTGCAAATACATGATTACACACACCTATACACCACCACCACCACTAACAATACACAGAGAAATAGCCTTTTAGGTTGGCTTTGGATCCGCCCTTGAACGTAGTTTGGAGGATTTGGGGGATCAGATCAATAAGGTTAAGTTCACTACAACCTCATATTCACTAAAGTGTATCTTCACTACTAGCTTATTTTCACTAAATAATATCTTCACTATACCCTCTTCTTCACTACACCGTTATTTCTACCATACCATCATCATTGCACTCCCTAATGTTCACTAAGAATAGTTCTTATCTTCACTACATAATCATTTTGAACAAACTTCACTCTTTACTAACCCTTATCTCTACTACATTCGTATCTTCACTACATTCTTTTCTTCACTACAACCTATCTTGACAATATCCTTATCATCACTATGCTCTTCCTCGCTACACTCTCATCTTAACATCATCCTTCTGTTTACCGAACTTGGTTCAAAGTCTGACTTGAACGTAGCTTTGGAAAGTTTGTGTTCCTCATTGTGTTACCTCCTTATTATCATTGTAAAGGCAATTGTCACCACTCCCTAACTAAACCCTCATCGTCACTACACTCTCATCATTATCATTACTTCTTGATGTTCAATACAAAATCTCAACATATGTATTCATCTTCACTACAGAATAATTTTCATTGCACCTTAATCTTCATTACTCCTTGTTTCAGCTACATCCGTATCTTCCATTCATTCTTATATCTTATATTAGTTACATCTTTACAATATCTTTATATCTTCTCTGTTCCGTCTTTTGAAAAATTGAAAATGAGAGTAAAGGATTTCCGGTCTTCTGCTCCCTCCCCTTTTAGTCGCCTTGTACGACACGCAGGGAATACGAGGCAAGTATACTTTCTTCCCTATCTCCAGGGATAACAGCATCTGGTGTTCCCAGACGGTCACCCATCCAAGTACTAACCAGACCCAACGTTGCTTAACTTCCCTGATCGGACGATATATGCATATATGTACATATGTATGTATATATATATATATATATGTATATATATATATATATATATATATGTATATATATATATATATATATATATATATATATATATATATATATATATATATATATATATATATATATATATATACATGTACAAGACTGAAAACAATGAATTTTCCAAATAAAAAATGGAAGCGCCGGGGTTTGAACCCGGGTCCTCTCGCATGCCAAGCGAGTGCTCTACCACTGAGCTACGCCCCCAAGAACATATTTTGTGACATAGTACTATATAAAGCACTAAGATTACCACGGCAAAATACTGTTTGACCGACCGTTGCCGACTAGCCGGCAAAATAACCACAGGGTAAATCTCCATGTTGCTGTCGTATTTTCCTCTCAATTTTCCATAAAGAAATGAGTTTTAATTTTTTATTGTAGTTGCAATAGACTGGAACTAAGCAATAGACTGGAACTAAGTAATAGACTGGAACTAAACAATAGACTGGAACTAAGCAATAGACTGGAACTAAGCTGACCTGGTATGAGGTCAGAGCCCTCATTATCATCCCTGCTAACTACCGGAAGCAGATTAAGTCGTTCCACAACCGATGTCCGGCCCATGTTAACTCTGATGTGCCCAGCAGTTGGAGGAGGATCGCCAGAAGCTTCTGGAAGATTTCAAGGACGTCTTGGTGGACCTGACCCTTTCAGATAAGGTCGAAAACCTCAATTTATTGTGAAGATCTTCACTATAACGTTGGACGAACATACTGAATGTTGCACACATGTGATGCGGACAAAATGAAAAAAGAAAAAGACAAAAAATATGTCTGGTGTGGGTCTCGAACCCACGACCTTGAGTGTGTGAGACTCACGCTCTACCACTGAGCTAACCAGACAATAGAAAATTCGTCTGTTTCTTCAATATGAATTAATGAAAATCTTTGCGAGGCAGCGTTAAGAAAAGAGAGATGTCTTTGACGAAATTTACTTGCTTGGCTCCTTCTTCTGTTCCTCATTATCGAAAGTAAACATACTGAAGGATATATATATATATATATATATATATATATATATATATATATATATATATATATATATATATATATATATATATACATATATATATATTGGAAAGGATCACATTTTTGCGCGTGATCAAGTATATTCCTATAAGTCCACGGGGAAAATGAAACATGACAAGTTCCCAAGTGCACTTTCATGTAATAACCACATCATCAGGGGAGACACAAGAGAGAAATATAACAGTCAGTTGATATACAACGAAGAGACGTAGCTAGGACGCCATTTGGTAAACATGTGATTGTCCAAGACAGACAACAAGCGTATCATAAACTAATTATGTGGACAAGATGAATTCCTTACAAATTTTATCAACGCTAAATTTGTGCAATTTGTATAGACCATCACTTATATCAAGATTATAATTCTTTGTGCATTTAATAATAGAAGATTCAATGATATTTCTCGTGGTACTGGAATTAGAGTTAATAACTGAGATGGCTTTATTAACTCTAATTCCAGTACCACGAGAAATATCATTGAATCTTCTATTATTAAATACACAAAGAATTGTAAACCTTGAGGAAACATGCAACATGGCGGTCAAACAATGAGATGCACAAATGAAGTTAATGAATGGAATATCAGTGAGACGAACTAGTTGATGAATAAATGAAAGTGTAATAAAGTCATGAATGAATGAAAGTGTAATAAAGTCATGATGAATGAACGAAAGTGTAATAAAGTCATGTTGAATGAATGAAAGTGTAATAAAGTCATGATGAATGAACGAAAGTGTAATAAAGTCATGTTGAATGAACGAAAGTGTAATAAAGTCATGATGAATGAACGAAAGTGTAATAAAGTCATGTTGAATGAACGAAAGTGTAATAAAGTCATGATGAATGAACGAAAGTGTAATAAAGTCATGTTGAATGAACGAAAGTGTAATAAAGTCATGTTGAATGAACGAAAGTGTAATAAAGTCATGATGAATGAACGAAAGTGTAATAAAGTCATGATGAATGAACGAAAGTGTAATAAAGTCATGTTGAATGAATGAAAGTGTAATAAAGTCATGATGAATGAACGAAAGTGTAATAAAGTCATGATGAATGAACGAAAGTGTAATAAAGTCATGTTGAATGAATGAAAGTGTAATAAAGTCATGATGAATGAATGAAAGTGTAATAAAGTCATGATGAATGAATGAAAGTGTAATAAAGTCACAGTTTAAAAGGACAAAATATGAATGGCAGCCAGGGAAGAGTGGCCCAGGTAAATGGAAGGGTTGAAAAGTTCGCGTTATGTGACGAATTTTGATAGATTTTGGAAGATTCATTTCCTATGATGGAACGTAAAAGTTTGTGCTTAGTTCTAGAGACAGAGTTCATAAGTTTGTTTTAATGATGAACATCAAAGGATACCATTAATTTAACTGACTTTAAAAATGTTCAATTAAATGAAGCATTACATACGCAAGCTGCTTTTTGGCGGAGTTAAAAATTCGCATTTTTTGCTAATTCTAAAGTAGGTGTTAAATTGACGGACTTAAAAGTTCGAGTTTCAGCTTTAAACCTTGTGTTTGTATGACGTATCTTAGAGTACTTGTTAAGATAACGCAAATGGAAGGTTTATGTTTAAAAGATGGTGTTTAAATGCTAATTAATGAATGAAAGAATTAAATGGATAGATTTTAAGTTCGCGTTTACGTGGGCCACCTTAAGGTTAATGTTCGTACCTACCAGGTTGACCAATTGGCGGTAGTGTGTAGACACAGCCATACCAGGTCGTATTTATCATCATTAAAGTCACCTTCCTTACTTACTTATGGCGGCGATGAAATTCACTGGTTCTTGATTGTGCACCAATTAACCTATCAGATAATGGTACAATGTTTGCCTGGTGTTGCATATATCACGTCTGTTGTTGAAACACAAGAATGCCAGGTGACTTTGGGAGTGGATGATAATGTAAAGATCAATATAAATGTGGGAAATCTTGAACCGCCATCACCAGACACAACACATGTTTGGATCTGGCGGGGGGAGGGACTTGCCTGTGACGTCACGATGCCTCGCCTCCAGCCTGGCGCCGCTCTGTGTGTGTGTGTGTGTGTGTGTGTGTGTGTGTGTGAGCTCATCTTTTGTGACTGTCATGTGTGTTGCCCCTTTTCTTAATCTTATGTGTATGTATCGTGTCTTTTAGTTACTTGTACATACACACACACACACACACACACACACACACACAGAGGCAAGCCAGGAAACTTAAAGACAAGATGGAACTCAGTGGGATATTCATCCACTGTGATAAATCCAGGTAAGAGAAGGAGAGAAGTTGTGTATACAACCACAATCTAAGTAAGATGTAGCATCATCATCATCAGTAAACATACCTGGTGTTGTAAACCTCTATCATATCGCCCATTACAAGTGTTGTTATCTTCATCATAAGGGAGGATTCTGAGGCTTGCTATCAATGTTGTCATCTTCGCTCAATGTTTGTACACTCTAATACAGTGATCAATATTGTAGGTCATAATGTAAGTGGTGTGTGACTAACTATAGCTGTAATATTACCTGTTCATTCTTGCTACTAACACATGACACCAAGTTGTCTGTTAGTCTTATTACGTACATTAATACACTGTTGTCTTGGCTTTACATCTCTACTAATGATGACACCTAAATCCTTCTCCTGCCTTGATAGTTTTATTTCCACATCTTAAGATGATACTGTAGTTTGCCTGCTATGTGTACACAGTGTAAACATATGTCTACGGTGAATATCACTGGCCATTGTACACTGTACAACGATAGCCTGTTAAGATCTTCCTGCAATGTCATAAGATTCTGTTTAACACGCAGACACGATTTCATTGCATGTTGGAAAAACTTGATATAAATCTAAAGTTGATATTTTCAAAGAGAAATATAGAACAAGACAGATCACATTTATTACATCACATATCAGTTCACCAGGTAAAGACACCATTATAACATATTGTGAAACTAATATATAGCATGATCCATGTACAAGGACCATCTTCTACACATGACCAATATTTCACAACCATCACAAAGTGATTCACTGATAAAGCCAGTGTATGTAATGTCCTTCCTTTTCCTCAGCTCATTAGGCATTTTCCGTGACCCAACCTATATGTTATTTGTCCCCTCATTTGTGACCTTGTAGTTGTTGTACGGTGGAGTAATGCTTGACTTGCTGTACTGAGGGACAGACACACTGACACAAGCCATGTTGTAGTTGTTGTACGGTGGAGTAATGCTTGACTTGCTGTACTGAGGGACAGACACACTGACACGTGCCATAATTCGTTAAATAGACAAAAATGAAGAGATAAATTTCTTGAAAGATATGTCAAGTGTAATGATACATCGACTTATGTACATTTTAGGAATCATTTACAAATTCAAAACATAGAATTTATATGATAGCATAGTGTGTTTAGATAGATTTCTAACTCTTAATGTTATTATCAGTTCAGTCCAAGGAAAGAAAAACGTGACAAATAAAGGCAGATAACAGTGTGTCATAAGACCAGAGCCCCTGCCAAGCTGGGACTTGGCCAAACATAAACAACCACTTTCTTATAGACGATTAGTCAAGGTTCTGGGTCGAGCACCAGGATCTATTGACCTCCGACATAATATATTTTCTCTGATCCTTCATCATCACCACACTCCCGGCACACATCAATAAACCCTTCCCAAATTCCTCACTTCCTTATAAACTCGTCCCTGTAGTCAACAATTAAGAAACCTAAACCGACCAAAAAGCATTACGTTGTTCAACAATGTAAACCCTAGCTAGGGTTAGCCTTAGACACTCTTACGGTATATTGTGATGGACGAAGGATTTACTCATCGAGAAATGAATTACACATTTACTTGTTCTATGAACCTATCACTGATTACCATAGAATGCACATGGCAAAAGTGTATTTTCCTTGAGGTTTTCTATTGAAAATATACGAAATATTTTATTTAAACTAATTATCTCATATGATAATGAATAAAATCTCATAACTTTTCTGTAGCACTGGGTACAGAAATGTATGTAACGTGAATCCGGTAGAATTAACATATCTAACATAAAGATTTCTATTTTGCAGATAACATAAATGTTTTACATGTAGAAATCATTAATATCTTCAACAACGTAAACACAATACCATCAAATTTTATATTACTATTTTCTTTATCCGGGTTTTACGCATTAAAACGATTTTTCCTACAGAAAAGTAATGTAGTTATTATCAGCACAAGGTTTAGAAGGTCTTAAACAAGTTATGAGTTTATATTCTTCAAAACTTTAGCACGATCCAATAATTATATTTTGAAAAATAGACTTGTTTATTTTGCTGTAATGAAATTTTCAATATGAACTGATATAAATACGTTTTAGAGGAAATGTATATCAATATCAACAAGACACAAACAATCAAAATTGACGAACTTAATTCAATCAAGTGACAAGTAAAGGATATGAATTTTAACAACCTTATTAATATCACAAAACCAAATATGTTGCCCAAATTTTTCAAAGCATCAAAAGTAATAAAAGAAGAAGCTGTCCAGAGGTGACTTGTTACTCCCGGCGTAAATACTTATGGGCAGAATCCGGTAACACCTCTTGAATAGCATGTGGAAGACAGAGTAGAGTGGCTAGGCTCAGAAGCATGTTCTCCACTTCAACTGACTAATGATATGTTAAGACAACACAAACCACATACATCGATTGTGAGGATGGAATCAGGGATGAAACATCTATAACTAGAAAGGTTAAAGATACAAAGATGATGAAATACCTTTACCTGGGATCAGTAGCACCTGTGGTAATGGACACACCTTTGTAATGCTTGATCACTTACAACTGATCAACTTTAATACGAAAGTCTTAGGTATTGTCCCTCAGGAAAACTTTTTATAAATATTTATAAAACACATATATATGTTAGATATACACTATCTCTAGAATATATCTTTACCTGGGACGTGTAACACTTGTGTGGATAGACACAACTTTGTAATGCATGATCCATTACACGAAATGAACTTCACTAACGAAGAGTTATACAACGCGTCGTTGGAGAACATTAATCAAATACCTATACAGAATTTTTATGTTAGATAAGAGGCATTTATTAGAAGTGAACATAAGAAATGATGATGAAAGAAAAGGGACATAGATGTAAATATTTTGTTAAAAGATGAAATACTAGCTCTTTGTTCTTTTTTTTCAGATACCCAGAAGAAAATATATTCTATAGTTTACTTATGTATATGTTTGTGTTTTTCACAACTATTTTCATCTTTAATGTTCTAGGATTCTGGCTTAAAGAACTTGGTTCTGAACAACTATCATAATGCAACACAATACACATTTATCATAAACAAATTATTTATCACAATAACCATTATGTTTGTACCTGATTCTTTACGTCCTCATGTAAGACACACGCACACTACCATTAACTTTTCATTAGGTATTTGTTATTATCATTTTACTGTGAGTTACATAGAGTTAGATGCATGTTGCCACGGGCTCACTGTTCCCACGGGCTACTGTTAATCAGGATGTTTGAACACGTAAGAGCTGATCTGTTATTTGAACACGTTGTTGAATGGGTGTTGACGGACTCCAATATAACCCCTGCCAGTGTGACCTGAGGGGACACACTGGCCAGCATCGTCACACTGTTCACTAGAGTGTGTCGTAGTGTGTCATAAGACTTTAGCCCAGAGTACTACAGATGGACGTACACGTTTTGTTGTAATAAATCTACAAAGGCCGCCTGATCTTCATTGAGTACCACAGACGAAGACCTGATTTCCTTCCTATCAACTCAACCTTACAAATGGTGGCTTGCGAAGTAAGAACCCACGTGACCACAGACGACCGTCACAACTGCTTCATATTTCTACGTCTGGCGTTGGCAGCAGTCATACAAGCCTACCTGACACAGTCTTGGCGCTCGCTCCAGTGGACGTTAAGGGCGGAACCAACGGCCGGCTACGTTCTCCATCACCCGTACCTCAATGCATTGAAGATACGCCTTTATTGCATTGCTGACACTGTGTCGCTTGCAAGGGCATCAAGACAGCGCCACCACCGTGCAGTGTTGTCATCACATCCAGACGTGTCAAGCAAGGTCAGCCATCCTGCCAACACCAACGTGGAGGTCATCTTGTCAACCGCTCCAGAGACGCGTCATCATCAGCCGTGGTGACATCCCAGACGTCAGCATCGCGTGGTCCAGCCCTTGTCGCTCACTCAACTTTCCTGCTAGCGAGCCGCTACTCTGCACACATGTTCACCTCGCTACACCCAGCGAGTCGCTACTCTGCACACATCTTCACCTCGCTACACTCAGCCAGACGCTACTCTGCACACATCTTCACCTCGCTACACCCAGCCAGCCGCTACTCTGCACACGTCTTCACCTCGCTACACTCAGCGAGCCGCTACTCTGCACACGTCTCCACCTCGCTACACCCAGCCAGCCGCTACTCTGCACATATCTTCACCTCGCTACACTCAGCCAGCCGCTACTCTGCACACGTCTTCACCTCGCTACACTCAGCGAGCCGCTACTCTGCACACGTCTCCACCTCGCTACGCTCAGCCAGCCGCTACTCTGCACATATCTTCACCTCGCTACACTCAGCCAGCCGCTACTCTGCACATATCTTCACCTCGCTACACTCAGCGAGCCGCTACTCTGCACACGTCTCCACCTCGCTACGCTCAGCCAGCCGCTACTCTGCACACGTCTTCACCTCGCTACACTCAGCGAGCCGCTACTCTGCACACGTCTCCACCTCGCTACACTCAGCCAGCCGCTACTCTGCACACGTCTCCACCTCGCTACGCTCAGCCAGCCGCTACTCTGCACACGTCTTCACCTCGCTACACTCAGCGAGCCGCTACTCTGCACACGTCTTCACCTCGCTACACTCAGCCAGTCGCTACTCTGCACACATCTTCACCTCGCTACACCCAGCCAGCCGCTACTCTGCACATATCTTCACCTCGCTACACTCAGCGAGCCGCTACTCTGCACACGTCTCCATCTCGCTACGCTCAGCCAGCCGCTACTCTGCACACGTCTTCACCTCGCTACACTCAGCGAGCCGCTACTCTGCACACGTCTCCATCTCGCTACGCTCAGCCAGCCGCTACTCTGCACACGTCTTCACCTCGCTACACTCAGCCAGTCGCTACTCTGCACACGTCTTCACCTAGCTACACCCAGCGAGCCGCTACTCTGCACACATCTTCACCTCGCTACACCCAGCGAGCCGCTACTCTGCACACGTCTCCACCTCGCTATGCTCAGCCAGCCGCTACTCTGCACACGTCTCCACCTCGCTATGCTCAGCCAGCCGCTACTCTGCACAAGTCTTCACCTCGCTACACTCAGCGAGCCGCTACTCTGCACACGTCTCCACCTCGCTACGCTACACCCAAGACGTCTTCGTGAGCGAATCTCCCATTCTTATAAGAAATATGTCAAAATGGTTCACTCTGTGAGATATGCTTCTTTTGTGTGATACTAGTTCTTAGTCTATAAATATAGACATCTATATATTTTGGGGAATATGATTATTCATCTTTGTAGTTCAGCAAATTAATATGTTTTCAGTTTTTCTTGCATATATACTTTCTTATGTTTTCATACATTGGTACTATTGTTTTTAGTGATGATTACTTTCATATATAGAGTCCATTACTGATATGTTATACTATTATGTGCACCTCCCATATACAGAGTCTTGTATTCATATGTTATACTGTTATGCCAGCTTTTCATTGCCTTTATTTCATTACAATATTTTCAAATAATATTCATGTTATGTATTTTGTATTAGGTCAATATTGTTAATTATATTTTGGATATTTTGGGGGGGTTATTACTTACACACTTTATGTAAGATTGTATTACATATCCGAAGAAATTCCACGCGGTAATCGTAAAGGTTCATATGTACTTAGGAGTTTACCTAGAATCTCTTATTATAAACGGAACCAGCCTTCTAAAATGGCGACGTCACACAAAGTTGTTTTGACAGATTCTGGTAACACAGATAACCCACAGAAACCTCCTTACACGTTACCACACCCACACCCACCTCCACATCACAAATACTCGGGACAATCAATTCCTTCACAAAAACTGTTTTCACACTAAAACAAGCTAGGGAACCACACGAGTTATTTGATGGTAAACTGTCAAATTTTGATCGGTGGATTAGAAATGCAGAGGACATTGTTGAAGATAATGGTGATTCAGGAGACAGAGCGCTTATATCGGCTGCTAAAAATCTCATTGATTTCCACCAGCCTAACAATTACGCTAGGATTGTCTATTACTCAGATGACATTGGAAACTGTACATCTTGGGAGGAATTGAAAACGTTGTTTACATTAGGTTGTGAGGAATCATTCTCAGATAGTTCACTTCACATCCTTTAACGTGCTCTTAACACAACATACTTGGATGATACGTCAGTCCCTGATCACTGGAGTACCTTACATGGAAGAATGAGATTAGTTAGGCAGGATTATGAATCCTCATCATGCATATCGGCCATGATGAATCCTGAAACTCATGTGCAAACATTCATGCGTTTATTACACATAACCTTCATTCTCAAGGACCTGACCTCCAGACGTAAGACGACGGTTACTTAATGAGAACATCGACCAATCATTGTGGGTCAGTAACAAGAGTGTTGAATTACACTCAAAAGAAAGGTGGATATTCCAACACCAAGACACTGGGGAGGGTGTCGGCTTCCCAAAGTGTGAGGAAACATTCTAGTGGTCAACACAATCATTCTTCTCAAGGTCAAATACAGCGATTCAGTGATGACAAACACTCACATAAAGTTACGTGCTTCCGGTGTGGCTAACCAGGACATAAAGCGAATGTGTGTCCTTACACATGGGACTCATTCTCACGTGAGCCTCGACCAGAACAAACGCAGTCAACAACCCATGTCATCACAGCCTCGGTCGTCACAATTCTGCCGACCTAGTCATGATTTCCTCCAGTCAGACATCAGGCTGACCTTCACCCGCTCGCGCCCAACACCACCAAGCAGGTGTTCATATCATAGGAACGCTAGACACACTTCAGCGGAATGCCGAGCATTAGCTAGACAGACGTCACCTAACACAGGTTCATCATGTCATTATCAACAATGACAATCTCTCGCTCATAACAAGACTCCATCACATACGGAACTCTTAAGACATTTTCGTTCTTCGCCATTTTCTCACATTACAAGTTTGGATTTAGTGGGTTCTTTCCCGGATAAGACAATCACAATCTTTCCAGGATAAGCCAATCACAATCTTTCCAGGATAAGCCAATCACAATCTTTCCAGGATAAGCCAATCACAATCTTTCCAGGATAAGACAATCACAATCTTTCCAGGATAAGCCAATCACAATCTTTCTAGACAGCAGCGCGGAAGCAGATGTCATTCATTATGATTTTATTCAACCATTAATGGGGCGCACTCAACTTGTTCAATGCTCGGACTTTTACCCATCCCTTCAAAGTATCTCAAATGAAAATCTCGACGTAAGGGGCACTATTAAAATGAACATTCACATAGGCGACTCGGTCATGACCGTAATCCCTTACATTGTTCGTGGTGTAACTTTTCCTGCTAACTTGTTACTAGG
>NC_092266.1:774699-789871 GCF_036320965.1 Panulirus ornatus
GCAACATGAGGAAAAGAAAAAAGCTTTGGAATTGTTTTACATCTTGTACGACAATGTTACATCACAATAAGAGTATTCTCTTAAACAGGGTCATCTTGGGGCTCAGCGAAGTCATTCTTTTCAAATTACAGTTTCGAAACAACACCCAAATATATAAGGCCATTCCTTTCAAATTACCGTTTGGAAACAACACATAAATATATAAGTACGACTGGAAATTTTAGGTAGGCTAAACATTAATTGAAAACATCAGGGGAGACCCATTATGAAGAAGAGCAAAGTAACTTGTCAGCTTTACCTTTTACTGCAGATAATATCTGAAGAATTGATTTCAATGAGTCCTTAACTTTACAGAGATGCAGAAGTGTCTTGTTCCTCTGAAAAATATAAAGAACAAAATGGTAATCAGCAGCGTAGTTACAAGAGGATGGAGGGTAGGCCCCAGGAACCACCGACTGTTTAGGGTTTTTATGATATCCAATTCTGCCTAGCTCCTAGGTTGCCATCCAGTCAATTTGGCCGTGATAATCTTGGCAAATCTATCCCCAAGGTTCCCAAATATCTAAACGCCACTGGTAAATAGCACCTCGACTTAACTCAAAATATCACATATTGTTTACTTGACACTTATAGAGCCTAGCTTTCATGTGGTAATCAATAAGATTTGAAAAAGAACTTTGTCTAAATACAACACAAACACTTTAAACAGCTAATGTTAGAAATGAAAAGTAAAGTACTAATCAATAATAACAAATATAAACAAACCGTAACTTTTATTCTGTCCCTTACCACCATGCATGTCTGTTCAAACAAAACAAACTGACCAAAAATAATTCTTTATGAACGTCTCGATTAACTAGAATTTCCCAAGAAACAATAACATATAAGATAAGTTTTAGTCTGCAAACAAAACAAATACTTAAAACAGCTAACACAAAAGTAAAAAATAGATATCATAAATGATCATAAATTAAAGCCAGTAACTATCAATAGCTGTCGCTTACACTCACGACTGGCTGACCCGTACCATATTTTGGTCTTCCGCTTCACGTACAAATCTTGACCTATAACAATTCTAAATTATGATTACTATAATTTTCTTTAATCATTATATTACAATTTTCTTATGTTAATTATTAGTATAACAAACACAAACAAAAACTGTAGAACTATCAGAAGACAAATTTCAGGCAGCAACTATGAACAAACGGGAAGGTTTGATCATTTCTCTCCTGCTCCTGCCTCTCTCTCCGTCTCCTATATGGCCTTCCCATACACCAAGATGATATATATATATATATCTGGCCAATTCCCTGATCAACTTTGTTAAAGTAGGTTGCATAAAATATACAAAATCATTAACCTCATTACAGGTTACTATATTATAAGAAATAATTTCATAGATTTTTGTTTATACTCCATAGATTTGAGACACTTTAAAAGCCTAGCTTGTATACTAAGATTTTCATCCTCTGAGCGAAGCCATACAATAATCGTCCTTATCTACTCTGAGCATTGGACAGCCTCCTGATGATCAAGGTTGCTGTTTTGGTTGTCCGTTTCCCTTGTTACTGGTGCGCCTCGCCTCACTGCACCCTTCCATGAGTGCCTTCCACAGTATTAGGGACAGCTGCTGGGCCTCACTGTAGCTACTTCTGGGACGGTTGCCAATCTTCCTCGTATTCCCTCATGACCACAGCGCCAAACCGACTCCCGCCATCAGGCCGAGACGCACAAACATCTCTGACAAAATTGAGACAACCGCTTTCGCGTCAGTTTTGACACCAAGTGAATCTATACGACAATTACGCTCAAGATGCTTGGTTTTTCGTTCATGGATTGAACAGAAGCAACCAACGATGGTTGCTACTGCCCAATCCATGAAGTCCCCCCCACCACGGAAAGGTAACCAAGCTTCGGGGGGGATGGGTGTTTACCCTGACGCCAACGGAGAAACTCAATACAATATTTTTATTATAACTTTCCTTAATCTTGAAAAATGAATCAATCAGAGGGAAGAATAGCCCCAGCCATATGAAGAGTGGCTAACCGAATCCTTGCGCATTGTGTAGAAAGTGATTTCTTTGAGGGTTGCTTTATGGAAGGCACGGTAGCGTCGGAAGAGTTTCATTTTTTCTTTGAAGACGAAGGAAATTATCCCCGTAAATTTATGTATTTTTTGGGGGCGGGATAATGTTCCCATTTTTTTTCTTTCTTTGTTTTTCAACGTCCCTATGTAGCTATTATGTGCCATCCACTACATCCGCTAGATTAACGTAATCCTTGGTGGGGCGAAACTAAAGTTTCTTGGTGTTGGTTCCTCAGTGATAACCCAAACACAAACACAAACACACCTCCAGTGTCCACTCTAGGGCCGTGTTCTCCTGCAGCACCAGCAGGAAGAAAGAACTCCGGTTCCTCACAAACTGAATCTTTTGGCACGGGGAGCGTGTGTCATCTCGACACGCCTATTAACGCCCGTACGTGGTGCGGAGTGCAGTCGGTCTGTAACGTAGGACATGTCATGTGTTATTGGTCCCAGTCGGTCTAGAACGCTGGGCCTGACATGTGTTGGGGGACCAAGTCGGTCTTGAATGGTGGGCCTGACAGGTCTTGAGACCTGCCATGTCTCCCTGAAGGTGGACCTGACAAGTGGGGTGGGCTGCATTTCCTCATGGATGGTGGGTCTGGTAGGGCGTGTGGGCTGCAGTGCCACTTGAGTGGGCGAGGTCACTTGATCAGCATCAGTGGGACGGTGAGGTTTCACTTTTCCACAGCGACCGTTGACGGAAAGTGGTGTCACGTTGGCAAGAAGTGCCTTCTTGTAGGAGGCATAGCCGGGGTACTGGATGACGGCAATCCCGCGGTGGTTCTCGTACGTGGATGCAGCCAGGATACTTCTCCGTGGTGGGGCTCGCTTCGTGGTTGGTGGATGTGGCCCTCCCCGCCACATGGTCACAATAGTTGACCTATTTTACGTCAACACATTACGAGGTCAACCTTCACCAAATCCATATGGCGTTCATACCAGTTTCACCCATATTTCATTTCCTCCAATTCCACTTCTGGGTATTCCACCTCCATATCCACACAGCCAAATTCCACTCCATCCATGACTTCCACGTCCGGGTATTCCACCAATTCCACTCCATCCATCTCTTCAACGTCTGGGTATTCCACCTCCATATCCACACAGCCAAAGTCCACTCCATCCATCACTTCCACGTCTGGGTATTCCACTTCCATGTCCACACAGCCATAGCCCATGTCAAATACATGGACATATTCAAATTCCATCTCCTGGACAGAGGAGGATCGTCCTACCTCCTTGGTGAACATTATTATATTGAAGTGTTCGAGGAAAGGTTGAGGGAGCTTGCAAGGCGGAGCAGATATGTTCACTCGACAGAGGTCACAGCTCAAATGATGCTCTCGGTCCCGGCTCCCGCCCTTATATACCCTGGAAACTGATCATATCCTAGCATAGCTTGATATAGAGAAGTCTAATATAGTGAAGTCAGTACTTTAATACAGTTAAGTTTATTTCTCAATAGTTTAATACATGTGCCTGACAACAGTTCCTTCACCCGTACAATGTCCCGTCACAGAACACAAGGATTGTCATTATAATTCGTTTTTATCAACAGAAATTAGATTAAAGTGACTAAAGATAAGTGGTTTAATATGTTATGTGTGTTCTCTGTCATCATAAAGATGGCCATCTACCCTGTGTAAGGAAAAGATCAATTTTGCCGAGGCTGTGGTGAAGATAAGAACACAATGATATGATAATGTGGTCATACAATGGTGTAGTCAAGATGTTGTGTTAGCACTATGTAGTGAAGATGGGAGTGTAGTGAAGAGGAGGATTTAGTGAAAATATATATGTTTCTTCACGCTGAGCCATTCCATATAGATGAATATATCTATAATCTAATTGCGGTAAATTACCATATGACTTTAACGGCACCAGCCAGCAGGAAAAATGTCGGATATAGGAGTGACTGAATATTTTGTCGGGTACAGAAATAATTGAATATTTGGTACGATCGATCAAAATGCTTTTTATAGGCAAATAATTTCTGATTTTTCAAATGATTTTTTCCATCTGTTGGAACTGGTTTAAGTAATTAAGGATATGAAAACCGATGGAAAAGTTCAATTTAACGCTTTTACAAATGTCTTGCTGCGTGTTTGGGAAGAGCAGTAAACTACAGGAATATATTGGTCTAATGTCCCCTGCTCGTCCAACAGCAGATATTGTATGGTCTGAGACATTATTTCTGGTGGAGGTGGATTCTCTCCGGCATTGCGTAAATCACTTCCACAAACTTGCGCCATTTTGCACAAATACAGATCCGATATGATGCATTTCCCAGCTCTGTTACGTTATGGACCCTATTCATCCTAGCCTAACCTAGCCTAAATAAAAAGGTGTGGAATAATGTGCAACATTTCTCCTTCATTACAAGTGATAATAAACCTAGGCTATACAGCAACCAGGAACGTCCATATTTGTCTAACTTCTCACATGTCTGTGTCATCTGTCTGCAAACATGTCGACCATTACCATGAGGGCAATTGCGGCTTTTGATTTTGAATATCTCACGTTTCCTCTCTGCCGTGAGATCTTCATACTTAAATAAAATGGTAGGCCGTAAGAAATATATGTCCATCGAAGGTCAACTATATGCCTCAGTTCCATCATCAGTTTCTAAGAAAACTGAAAAGGTGAGGTCCCACCGAGATTCGAACTCGGATTGCTGGATTTAGAGTCCAGAGTGCTAACCCTTACACCATGGGACCTGATAAGAACAGATGTGATTTCATCTAAATGTTTTACATATAATCAACCAGAGGCCATTCCTCCCTCCCTGCCTGCAGGGTTCAAGGTTTTCTAGACAGATAGGTAAAAAACAAATATTAGATAGATCGATAGATACGTAAGGCAGTATATGTCAATTTTCACAGAAATCATTGATATCAGCGTTATTCTGCAAGAAATACATGTACATGGATGTAGTGATAATATGGGTTAGGTATAAGACCAGTCGTGTTGAGATTGTAGTGATTGTGACCATTGACTTCAACCTTAATGGTTTAGTGAAGATAAAGTTGTAGTGAAGATAAATCTTGAAGTGACTCATAAGGTTGTTGTGAGTATAAGGATGCATCGTAAATGAGTACTTCCTACCTGAAAGTCAACAATTACAAAATTGATCAAGTATAACAACATCCTCGGACAACCAACTACAAACACCAACCATAGAGTGAACCTGACTGTTACCTAACGACGACCTCTCAAAGGTAATGATCTTACCAGAATCTTCGAGAACCTTCTAGAAAACCTTGAACCCTGCAGGCAGGGAGGGAGGAATGGCCTCTGGTTGATTATATGTAAAACATTTAGATGAAATCACATCTCTTCTTATCAGGTCCCATGGTGTAAGGGTTAGCACTCTGGACTTTGGATCCAGCAATCCGAGTTCGAATCTCGGTGGGAACTCATCTTTTCAGTTTTCTTCGATACTGATGATGACAGCATTATTCTGTACGTTATGTATACATTCATATATATATATATATAAATATGTATATATAAACATATATATGGAATAATATGGTTTTATCAATAGCCAGAGACCATTCCTCCCTCCTTCCATGCAGAGTTCATAGTTTTCTGGAAGGTTCTAGAAGATTATGGTGAGATAATTGCCATTGAGAGGACATTGTTATACTTCATATGTCATTGATTTTATTATTGTTGACTTTCAGATAAAGATAGACATATAGACAGATAGATAGATAGTTAGATAGTTAGATTGATAGATTGATAGAGCAATATTTAGATAGTTATATAGATAGATAAATCTCATCAATACTGTATCTTACTCCATCTCCTGTTGCTGGACATATGTTCAACCAACATTGGGAAAACCTCCAGTAGACCTTAATGTAAAGCAAGATAATAACAAAACCTGCAATAAAAGAATACGATCAACTCCCCAGTGCAGAAATATTGTGACCAGAAAGTCTTCTAGCAAGATGTCAGACGCTTCCACGGGAATCACAAACATAACATCAAATATCTGAAAGTCAACAATAACATAACTAATGATGATAATGAAAATATAACGAGAAAAATGATAAACATATGGAAAATAGTGTTCTAGATTATGCCTCTAGAAAACAGAAACTTTAACGAAAACTGTGAAAAGAAATACCCATCTGGCTGATACGACACAGTAAAAGAACCGTCCCACAACCAACTCTAAACTGAACCTGACTGTCCCCTAACAACGTCCTCTCAATGGTATTTATCTTACCAGAATTTCGTAGAACTTTCCAGAAAATCAAGCACTCTGCAGGCAAGGAGGGAGGAATGGCCTCTGGTTGCTGATGATAACCACATTATTCTATATATATACTTTTACCTACAACCGAAGGTTGACCGGCCAGCCCAAGTGGCTACAGAGGTTGTATCCATGAAAGAAACGGACCCACCAGCAGACGAATTCGGTTGGCAGGTTGTATCGAAGAAGAGGAAAAAGAAGGTTGCCCAACCAGCCCAACCAGAAGGGTGTAGCAAAGAAACGAAAGAAGGCTGCCCAACCAACCTGGGTGGTAGTAAGGATGGCTGCTCCACAACCCCAGGTCGTTAGGCAGACTGTAGCCATGGAAGAAAGGAAGGCTGCTCGTCCACCAGCCCAGGTACCGAGTGAGCGTGTAGCTATGCTGGCTGACCCACCAGCCCGGGTAGATAGCTACGCCCAGATGGCTATATCGGGTGCAGTAAAGAAGCAAACCCAACAACTACTCCACGAGGTTTGCAAGCCTGCACCCAAAAAGATGAAGACGAAGGTTGCCACACTACCCAATGCACCACCACATGGCCAGAAAGGGAAAAGGTGGACAGAATGGCTGGAGGTCCCACTCCAACAACAAAATCACCTTAGGAGCCGAGTTCCATCCATTATTGAAAATACATACATATATATATATATATATATATATATATATATATATATATATATATATATATATATATATATATATATATATATATATATATATATATATATATATATATATATGCGTGTATATACATATACAAACTACATTGCAACTTACATATAAATAGAATCATCAAGCTTCACTATAATAACTTTACTATATTTAAATATAAACAAGGTCTAACCGAGGTTACTTGGTTGAGCAAGACGTGAGAATATCATCAACTGGCCCTCCAGCCCTGGGTTGAAATTGTCGTTCTGACGTATTTCGAGTTCAGTGCTGATACAGGACCATTGACTAAAGGACTATCTTGTTAGTCTGTGTGACTTCGCGTGACCCAGCCCATATCTTCAATGGCTTTCTGTTACTACAAACGGGATTACAAAGGAAAGGCTTCCTTTGTTAGTTTCATGAATACCTTCGTTCAAATGAAGGGAAAGACTATTACTATGAAGCGGTACCTTATCAGCAGGAAAGAGCTGCAGCAACGGTATGAAAGTTACTGCAAGATACATAACGAGCCCGTGGCTTCCAACGTAAACATCGGCCGCCATTTGGGTTCACTCGGCATCATGTGTGACACCAAGATTGGACCCGTTGGGAAACAGGAACGATACTATTCTGGTATCATGTGGCTCGATGGCGCAGGATCACCAACTGAAATGCAAAGAAAATGGAGAAAGCCGCCCAAACGTATCATGAAGGCCGTGCAAGAGAAGATCGAGAGGAATCGGTTGAGAGACGATATCGCTCACAGTATATTGAAATTTATACCCAAGACTTCCCCTGATCTCCAGACACAGCCAGTCACAGAGACCACCGGCCTCGCTCCCCAGACACAGCCAGTCACAGACACCACCAGCCCCGCTCCCCAGACACAGCCAGTCATAGAGACCACCAGCCCCGCTCCCCAGACACAGCCAGTCATAGAGACCACCAGCCCCGCTCCCCAGACACAGCCAGTCATAGAGACCACCAGCCCCGCTCTCCAGACACAGCCAGTCACAGAGACCACCAGCCCCGCTCTCCAGACACAGCCAGTCACAGAGACCACCTGCCCCGTCCCCCACACAGAGCCACAAGATCCTGATATTGAGGAAGCAAATGAATTTCTCGATGATTTTTTGCTTTCACTGGAGAAGAACTGATGAGTTCCTTATGGACAAGACAAAATGTTAAAAAAAGAATCTATATAAGTTCACTTATGGAGTGAGATCTTTGACGGAGCTGTGCTGCCTATAGCACAGCCTACCAAAGGGTGATCTTTGGTGTCGTGCAGTAACCTCATGAGGGCGGAGTCCGGTTACACTTTCTTTACCGAGGAAAAGATCTCTGCACTAATAGACAACTGTCTTAGCAACACTTATATGAGATGAATAGATGGATGCTCTAATGATCGAAAATATACAAGTTTGAGGAGAACTGACACCTATATACATTCGGTTAGCCAATCTTCATATGACTGGGGCTATTGTTCCCTCTGATTGATTCATTTTTCAAGATTAAGGAAAGTTATAATAAAAATATTGTATTGAGTTTCTCCGTTGGCGTCAGGGTAAACACCCATCCCCCCCGAAGCTTGGTTACCTTTCCGTGGTGGGGGGGACTTCATGGATTGGGCAGTAGCAACCATCGTTCGTTGCTTCTGTTCAATCCATGAACGAAAAACCAAGCATCTTGAACGTAATTGTCGTTTAAATTCACTTGGTGTCAAAACTGACGCGAAAGTGGTTGTCTCAATTTTGTCAGAAATGTTTGTGCGTCTCGGCCTGATGGCGGGAGTCGGTTTGGCGCTGTGGTCATGAGGGAATACGAGGAAGATTGGCAACCGTCCCAGAAGTAGCTACAGTGAGGCCCAGCGGCTGTCCCTAATACTGTGGAAGGCACTCATGTAAGGTGTGCAGTGAGGCGTAGCAGTAACAAGGGAAACGGACAACCAAAACAGCAACCTTGATCATCAGGAGGATATCCAATGCTCAGAGTAGATAAGGACGATTATTGTATGGCTTCGCTCAGAGGATGAAAATCTTAGCCGTCAAAATCAACAAGTAAAATAACTAGTAGTTAGTGGTAGTGAAGTGGAATTACCGCATATCTGTGGTCTTAATAGTAAAACGAAACTTCTCGTTTTCTCCATCAATCTAGAGGTGTTGTAGACCAACATCCATAAGGTTTTAAGGTAATGGTAAGTACAAGGTTATGACCTCAGCAAATTTGTGATGAAAAGTGCAGGAAATGTGGTAATGTATATGATATAAATTATATATATAGTTGTATAATAATGTATAGTAAAATTTTGTCTTCTCTGTTCCCGTTCAGTAATTCAAATACAGGTAAGTTTTCTCTCTAACGAGGTGGGATAAGCTACGTGCACTTGGCTTATGAATGTGGTAACTTTCCCTTCATTACCACAATGGTGTGCTGAACTGAAGATGTAGAATTCCGTAGACGAAACTAAGATAGGAAATCAATCTACATCAAAAATTGAACGTATGCATCTTTAGATGGACATAAAACAAACGGACGGACGGGCACACTGGAGAAAATGAATTTCAATATCACCACTTAAAGTAGGCCTTTCAACTAGTTGTGGCTTTAAAGCAAACATTTTCTACCCAAGGTTTAGTTAGCACCTAAACTAATCCCCACGACCTTACCTTAAGAAATATTTTCAGAAGGTACTGTCTGAACATATTTCTAAGGTAAGGTCATTTAGGTTTGGTTTAGATGCTACCCTAACCTCGGCTAGAAAAAGTTTCCTTTGCTTCAGAGCCCCAACTACGTAGACGGGCTACTGTTGATATTAAACAATAACAGAAAGGTGATAAAACTGAGATGAAATGAATGAAAATATAGAATGGGTCAGTTGAAAGTTGAAGTATTTGCTAAATACAGTTTTTGTCAGATCCAAATGCATCCTAAAGTCAGTCACTTAAATCACAATGTTGAATATCATTTCAATTGTTGGAACTAGTTACAGGAAGTAAAAATATCAAGCTTAAAGGGATGCCATTATAATAACTTTATATACCTGTATAGGATCTCTTAAACTTCTTTTCCCTAAAGCTGAATGGATTTAAGTCGTTTAATCTGCTCTCTGAATTTGTTTCTCTGTCTAGTGATCATCTTTGGAGATTACCTCAGTAATTTCTCTTCCTTTTCAAATTAGTTGACGACCACAGCAGTACAATATCCAAGCTGGGATGGCTATGTTTTGGGAAGGCGAAAGGTCAGGTTATGCAAGAATGTTAGAAATGGCTTCCATCAGTTTCTACCCTATCTACTCTAAAAATTTTGGGTTATTAGAACTTAGAGCTTTATGAGCAAATAATACTGAAAGTTGGTTTAAAGTTGCCTGACCCAACATAAGAACATCTTGGTAATGGTGACCTGATGAAGGATACTGAACCTAACCTAACCTATATTAACACCTGACTAGTGATTATATGATCAAGGATGCCTCAGCTATCCTAACTTTAACGTTATGCTCTATCTCACTTTCCTTAACCTTCATTCTAAGGATAACACCAAAAGGGAAAACTCTTTAACATCGACGATAATATATTCTATGTACTAAAGTGATTAAAGTGGGTGGAGCCGTCCCAACATTACTTAGTAAAAATGGGCCTGGATAAGCAACACAAACGTATTAGTCTTTTATGATTTTTTTTTTTATTTTCAGTTTGATTTTGATGAAGAACAAATTTCATTATTACTTGAAAACTTATTGCCCTCCAGATGTAATTCAATTTACTACTTTCTCAATGGAATAAATACAAAGGTTTTCACCACTATTCAGCATTTTATCTATCTTTAATAATCACCTTTTGTACGTATAATCCACTCCAGCCATTTTATTGATATCTGCACACACACACATACACACACACAAACACACACAAACATATATATATATATATATATATATATATATATATATATATATATATATATATATATATATATATATTTCCCTGGGGATAGGGGAGAAAGAATACTTCCCACGTATTCCCTGCGTGTCGTAGAAGGCGACTAAAAGGGAAGGGAGCGGGGGGCTGGAAATCCTCCCCTCTCTTTTTTTTTTTTTTTTTTTTTTTTTTTTTTTTCCAAAAGAAGGAACAGAGAAGAGGGCCAGGTGAGGATATTCCCTCAAAGGCCCAGTCCTCTGTTCTTAACGCTACCTCGCTATCGCGGGAAATAGCGAATAGTATGAAAAAAAAAAAGAAAAAAAAATATATATATATATATATATATATATATATATATATATATATATATATATTATTATTGTTTATTTTGCATTGTCGCTGTCTCCCGCGTTTGCGAGGTAGCGCAAGGAAACAGACGAAAGAAATGGCCCAACCCACCCCCATACACATGGATATACATACACGTCCACACACGCAAATGTACATACCTACACAGCTTTCCATGGTTTACCCCAGACGCTTCACATGCCCTGATTCAATCCACTGACAGCACGTCAACCCCGGTATACCACATCGATCCAATTCACTCTATTCCTTGCCCTCCTTTCACCCTCCTGCATGTTCAGGCCCCGATCACACAAAATCTTTTTCACTCCATCTATCCACCTCCAATTTGGTCTCCCACTTCTCCTCGTTCCCTCCACCTCCGACACATATATCCTTTTGGTCAATCTTTCCCCACTCATTCTCTCCATGTGCCCAAACCATTTCAAAACACCCTCTTCTGCTCTCTCAACCACGCTCTTTTTATTTCCACACATCTCTCTTACCCTTACGTTACTTACTCGATCAAACCACCTCACACCACACATTGTCCTCAAACATCTCATTTCCAGCACATCCACCCTCCTGCGCACAACTCTATCCATAGCCCAGGCCTCGCAACCATACAAAATTGTTGGAACCACTATTCCTTCAACCATAGCCATTTTTGCTTTCCGAGATAATGTTCTCGATTTCCACACATTCTTCAAGGCTCCCAGGATTTTCGCCCCCTCCCCCACCCTATGATCCACTTCCGCTTTCATGGTTCCATCCGCTGACAGATCCACTCCCATATATCTAAAGCACTTTACTTCCTCCAGTTTTTCTCCATTCAAACTTACCTCCCAATTGAATTGACCCTCAACCCTACTGTACCTAATTACCTTGCTCTTATTCACATTTACTCTTAACTTTCTTCTTTCACACACTTTACCAAATTCAGTCACCAGCTTCTGCAGTTTCTCACATGAATCAGCCACTAGCGCTGTATCATCAGCGAACAACAACTGAATCATTTCCCAAGCTCTCTCATCCACAACAGACTGCATACTTGCCCCCTTTCCAAAACTCTTTCATTCACCTCCTTAACAGCCCCATCCATAAACAAAGTAAACAACCATGGAGACATCACACACCCCTGCCGCAAACCTACATTCACTGAGAACCAATCACTTTCCCCTCTTCCTACACGTACACATGCCTTATATCCTCGATAAAAACTTTTCACTGCTTCTAACAACTTGCCTTCCACACCATATATTCTTAATACCTTCCACAGAGCATCTCTATCAACTCCATCATATGCCTTCTCCAGATCCATAAATGCTACATACAAATCCATTTGCTTTTCTAAGTATTTCTCACATACATTCTTCAAAGCAAAAAGCTGATCCACACATCCTCTACCACTTCTGAAACCACACTGCTCTTCCCCAATCTGATGCTCTGTACATGCCTTCACCCTCTCAATCAATACCCTTCCATATAATTTACCAGGAATACTCAACAAACTTATACCTCTGTAATTTGAGCATTCACTCTTATCCCCTTTGCCTTTGTACAATGGCACTATGCAAGCATTCCGCCAATCCTCAGGCACCTTACCATGAGTCATACATACATTAAATAACCTTACCAACCAGTCAATAATACAGTCACCCCCTTTTTTAATAAATTCCACTGCAATATCATCCAAACCTGCTGCCTTGCCGGCTTTCATCTTCCGCAAAGCTTTTACTACCTCTTCTCTTTCTACCAAATCATTTTCCCTAACCCTCTCACTTTGCACACCACCTCGACCAAAACACCCTATATCTGCTACTCTTTCATCAAACACATTCAACAAACCTTCAAAATACTCACTCCATCTCCTTCTCACATCACCACTACTTGTTATTACCTCCCCATTAGCCCCCTTCACTGAAGTTCCCATTTGCTCCCTTGTCTTACGCACTTTATTTACCTCCTTCCAAAACATCTTTTTATTCTCCCTAAAATTTAATGATACTCTCTCACCCCAACTCTCACTTGCCCTCTTTTTCACCTCTTGCACCTTTCTCTTGAGCTCCTGCCTCTTTCATTTATACATCTCCCACTCATTTGCATTATTTCCCAGCAAAAATCGTCCAAATGCCTGTCTCTTCTCTTTCACTAATAATCTTACTTCTTCATCCCAACACTCACTACCCTATATATATATATATATATATATATATATATATATATATATATATATACATTATCCCTGGGGATAGGGGAGAAAGAATACTTCCCACGTATTCCCTGCGTGTCGTAGAAGGCGACTAAAAGGGGAGGGAGCGGTGGGCTGGAAATCCTCCCCTCTCATTATTTTTTTTACTTTTTATTTTTTTTTATTCTTTTTTTAATTTTCCAAAGAAGGAACAGAGAAGGGGGCCAGGTGAGAATATTCCCTCAAAGGCCCAGTTCTCTGTTCTTAACGCTACCTCGCTAACGCGGGAAATGGCGAATAGTTTGAAAGAAAGAAAGATATATATATATATATATATATATATATATATATATATATATATATATATATATATATATATATATATATATATATATATATATATATATGTATATATATATATATATATATATATATATATATATATATATATATATATATATATATATATATATATATATATTAGCCCTGGGGATAGGGGAGAAAGAATACTTCCCACGTATTCCCTGCGTGTCGTAGAAGGCGACTAAAAGGGGAAGGAGCGGGGGACTGGAAATCCTCCCCTCTCATTATTTCTTTTATTTTTTATTTTTTTCTTTTATTTTATTTTCCAAAAGAAGGAACAGAGAAGGGGGCCAGGTGAGGATATTAACTCAAAGGCCCAGTTCTCTGTTCTTAACGCTACCTCGCTAACGCGGGAAATGGCGAATAGTTTGAAAGAAAGAAAGATATATATATATATATATATATATATATATATATATATATATATATATATATATATATATATATATATATATATATATATATATATATTCCTATGAGTCGACGGGGAAAGTGAAACATGAAAAGTTCGTTCCGAAGTGCACTTTCGTGTAATAATCACATCATCAGGGGAGACACAATAGAGAAATATAACAGTCAGTTGATATACATCGAGGAGACGAAACTAGGACGCTATTTGGTAAACATGTGATTGTCCAAAACATACAACGAGCGTTCATAAACTTATCATTTTACAAAACTTATCAACAATAAACTTATCTAATTTGTATAGACCATCACTAATATCATGATTATAATTCTTTGTGTATTTGATGATAAAAGATTCAATGATATTTTTCTTGGTAATAGAGATAGAGTTAATAACTGAGATAGCGTTACTCCAGCCAATACAATGATCATAGTTTTTAACATGATTAAACAAGGCATTTGATTCTTGTCCCGTTCTTATACTATATTTATGTTGCTTAAGTCTAACAGAAAGATCCTTACCAGTCTGACCAACATAAAATTTATCACAGTTTCCACAAGGCACTTTATAGATGCAACCAAATGGCGTCCTAGCTTCGTCTCTTAGATGTATATCAACTGACTGTTATATTTCTCTTTTGTGTCTCCCCTGATGATGTGATTATTACACGAAAGTGCTCTTAGGAATATTTCCTGCTTCATTTCCCCCGTGGACTCAAAAGCCAGAACATCTATTGTAGAATCTAGATCGTTCTGAACCATAGATGGAAGATGTTGGATCTTTACTTCATCGATGATTGATAAGTTGATGTTTTGGGGGATTCGTCCTAAACTCGGGATAGTTCTATCAATTTGTCCCAAATAATGATCATGAGTGCCGAACAATTTGAAACTGGAACTGATAAGAGTATATTGTTGTCCTAACTGAATGTGTCCCAGAAAT
>NC_092266.1:789971-855104 GCF_036320965.1 Panulirus ornatus
AGTTAAACTAGCATAAAGTGGACTCGTCAATTAATAAGCTCAAGATATTTTTTTCTTTAATTACAAAAACTGTAAGGTATTGGGGAAATATGTATGTACTTCTTGATATCTAAAAGATTCGCCTTTGTCTTTGTTGAGTTTGTAGAAAAATGTGGTTGTTTGTTATCTACTTGTCTTAGATTTATCCCATCCTACGTTTATATTTATGAATGTCTTACCAATTCCATCACAGCAATACCCCTTACCTCTCTTTGTCCTGTGGAAATGTGTGTAAAATGTGATGTGTGGGAGTAGTTTTACTCCTCTTGCGTATCACACATAGATAACATCTTTTTCTGCTCATAATCATATATCTGATTAATCTCACGTGAGTTTTAAGTACCGAATCACAGACACCATGATCTCTCACCGTCATGTTCACTACAGAGAGAGAGACACCATTATCTCTCACCATCATGTTCACTACAGAGAGAGACACCATTATCTCTCACCGTCATGTTCACTACAGAGGGAGACACCATTATCTCACACCGTCATGTTCACTACAGAGGGAGACACCATTATCTCTCACCATCATGTTCACAACAGAGGGAGACACCATTTTCTCTCACCATCATGTTCACTACAGAGGGAGACACCATTATCTCTCACCATCATTAAGTTCTGGCCTGCAAGTAACAGAGAACTGCTACTCAGGACCACCTGGCCATTGTTTGTTTGTGCCAACATTTCCATCTATCGATCGCCAATATACCCAGTCTGTCCCATCTATCGATCACTATAACCAATCTGTCCCATCTATTTGTTTTCATTATACACTGTCTGTCCCCATCTATCGATCTTCACTATAACCTGTCTGTCCCCATCTATCGATCTTCACTATACCCTGTCTGTCCCATCTATCGATCTTCACTATACCCAGCCTGTCCCATCTATGGATCTTCTCTATACCCTGTCTGTCCCGCCTATCGATCTTCACTATACCCTGTCTGTCCCATCAATCAATTCATTATAATGTGTGTCCCATCTACACATCTTCACTATACGCTCTGTCCCATCTATAGATCTTCACTATACCCAGCCTGTCCCAACTATGGATCTTCACTATACCCTGTCTGTCCCATCAATCAATTCATTATAATGTGTGTCCTGTCTACACATCTTCACTATACCCTCTGTCCCATCTATGGATCTTCACTATACCCAGCACCCAGCCTGTCCCATCTATGGATCTTCACTATACCCTGTCTGTCCCATCATTCAATTCATTATATCGTGTGTCTCATCTACACATCTTCACTGTACCATCTGTCCCATCTATGGATCTTCACTATACCCAGTCTGTCCCATCTATGGATATTCACTATACCCTGTCTGTCCCATCAGTCAATTCATTATAATGAGTGTCCCATCTACACATCTTCACTATACCCTGTCTGTCCCATCTATGGATCTTCACTATACCCTGTCTGTCTCATCTACGAATCTTCACTGTACCCTGTCAGTCCCATGTATGCATCTTCACTACACCCTGTCTCTCCCATCTACGGATATTCACTATACCCTGTCTGTCCCATCTATCAATCTTCAATGTACCCAGTCTGTCCCATCTATGGATATTAACTATACCCTGTATGTCCCATCTGTCGATCTTCACTATATCCAGTCTGTCCCATCCACCTGTACCCCTGGTCACCATTAACAACCATTAACCCATCTACAATATTTTAGATGGTCTCTACATTTAAAATCGCCGAAGTCGACTCTGCTTTTGTTTCTATGTGGGATATTAGAGCATGGGGGTACCTTGCTATATTTTCCATATCAATAGACTCACTATATTTGTGGACGTACAAGGATAACCGAGATTACTTGGTAAAGTGCACAACGTAATCATAGTATCTTCAACATGGAAGTTTTTGCAAAAAGCTCAGTTGTGGAGGTGGTCGAGCAGCAGCAGGTGCTCTGGGTCGCCCTCCTTGACCAGGCCTACCTGCCTTTCCACGATGAGGATGATTTGCTGGACCGTCCACCACACGAGACCCGACTCCCACATATAGATGAGTTGGGCTGCGATGATGACGACATACATGTCATCGTGCCCACCAACGAGCAGTTGCAAGGGGTTCTCAAAACCGTCCTGCAGCGGTATACCATCAGGGTCGTCAACGTTCCATACAAAATCTCAAGGTCGAACGTCTGGGAATTCTTCAAGCAGTTCGGCGACATCGTTCGCTTCGACATGCAGTCCTACACGACCTACGAGAACCACCGCGGGATTGCCGTCATCCAGTACTCCTGCTATGCCTCCTACAAGAAGGCACTTCTTGCCGACGTGACACCACTCTCCGTCAACGGTCGCTGTGCAAAAGTGAAACCTCACCGTCCCACTGATGCTGCTGACCAAGTGACCTCGCCCGCTCAAGTGGCACTGCAGACCACACTTCCTGCCAGACCCACCATCCATGAGGAAATGCAGCCCACTCCACTTGTCAGGCCCACCTTCAGGGAGACATGGCAGGTCTCAAGACCTGTCAGGCCCACCATTCAAGACCGACTTGGTCCCCCAACACACGTCAGGCCCACCATTCAAGACCGACTTGGTACCCCAACACATGTCAGGCCTAGCATTCTAGACCGACTGGGACCAATAACACATGACATGTCCTACGTTACAGACCGACTGCACTCCGCACCACGTACGGGCGTTAAAAGGCGTGTCGAGATGACACACGCACCCCGTGCCAAAAGATTCAGTTGGTGAGGAACCGGAGTTCTTTCTTCCTGCTGGTGCTGCAGGAGAACACGGCCCTGAAGGTGTGTTTGTGTTTGTGTTTGGGTTATCACTGAGGAACCAACACCAAGACAACTTTGATTTCGCCTCGCCAAGGATTACGTTAATCTGGCGGAAGTCTGGCTTTCTCCCAGTAGTGGATGACACATTATATCTACATACGGACGTTGAAAAACAAAGAAAGAAAAAAAATGAGAACATTATCCCGCCCAAAAAAAAAAAACATAAATTCACGGGGATAATTTCCTTCGTCTTCATAGAAAAAATGAAACTCTTCCGACGCTACCGTGCCTTCCATAAAGCAACCCTCAAAGAAATCACTTTCTACACAATGCGCAAGGATTCGGTTAGCCAATCTTCATATGACTGGCGCTATTGTTCCCTCTGATTGATTCATTTTTCAAGATTAAGGAAAGTTATGATAAAAATATTGTATTGAGTTTCTCCGTTGGCGTCAGGGTAAACACCCATCCCCCCCGAAGCTTGGTTACCTTTCCGTGGTGGGGGGGACTTCATGGATTGGGCAGTAGCAACCATCGTTGGTTGCTTCTGTTCAATCCATGAACGAAAAACCAAGCATCTTGAGCGTAATTGTCGTATAAATTCACTTGGTGTCAAAACTGACGCGAAAGTGGTTGTCTCAATTTTGTCAGAAATGTTTGTGCGTCTCGGCCTGATGGCGGGAGTCGGTTTGGCGCTGTGGTCATGAGGGAATACGAGGAAGATTGGCAACCGTCCCAGAAGTAGCTACAGTGAGGCCCAGCAGCTGTCCCTAATACTGTGGAAGGCACTCATGTAAGGTGTGCAGTGAGGCGTAGCAGTAACAAGGGAAACGGACAACCAAAACAGCAATCTTGATCATCAGGAGGATATCCAATGCTCAGAGTAGATAAGGACGATTATTGTATGGCTTCGCTCAGAGGATGAAAATCTTAGTATACAAGCTAGGCTTTTAAAGTGTCTCAAATCTATGGAGTATAAACAAAAATCTATGAAATTATTTCTTATAATATAGTAACCTGTAATGAGGTTAGTAATTTTGTATATTTTATGCAACCTACTTTAACAAAGTTGATCAGAGAATTGGCCAGATATATATATATATATATATATATATATATATATATATATATATATATATATATATATATATATATATATATATATATATATATATATATATATATATATCATCTTGGTGTATGGGAAGGCCATATAGGAGACGGAGAGAGAGGCAGGAGCAGGAGAGAAATGATCAAACCTTCCCGTTTGTTCATACTTGCTGCCTGAAATTTGTCTTCTGATAGTTCTACAGTTTTTGTTTGTGTTTGTTGTACTAATAATTAACATAAGAAAATTGTAATATAATGATTAAAGAAAATTATAGTAATTATAATTTAGAATTGTTATAGGTCAAGATTTGTACGTGAAGCGGAAGACCAAAATATGGTACGGGTCAGCCAGTCGTGAGTGTAAGCGACAGCTATTGATAGTTACTGGCTTTAATTTATGATCATTTATGATATCTATTTTTTACTTTTGTGTTAGCTGTTTTAAGTATTTGTTTTGTTTGCAGACTAAAACTTCTCTTATATGTTATTGTTTCTTGGGAAATTCTAGTTAATCGAGACGTTCATAAAGAATTATTTTTGGTCAGTTTGTTTTGTTTGAACAGACATGCATGGTGGTAAGGGACAGAATAAAAGTTACAGTTTGTTTATATTTGTTATTATTGATTAGTACTTTTCTTTTCATTTCTAACATTAGCTGTTTAAAGTGTTTGTGTTGTATTTAGACAAAGTTCTTTTTCAAATCTTATTGATTACCACATGAAAGCTAGGCTCTATAAGTGTCATTAAACAATATGTGATATTTTGAGTTAAGTCGAGGTGCTATTTACCACTGGCGTTTAGATATTTCGGACCCTTGGGGATAGATTTGCCAAGATTATCACGGCCAAATTGACTGGATGGCAACCTAGGAGCTAGGCAGAATTGGATATCATAAAAACCCTAAACAGTCGGTGGTTCCTGGGGCCTACCCTCCATCCTCTTGTAACTACGCTGCTGATTAGCATTTTGTTCTTTATATTTTTCAGAGGAACAAGACACTTCTGCATCTCTGTAAAGTTAAGGACTCAATGAAATTAATTCTTCAGATATTATCTGCAGTAAAAGGTAAAGCTGACAAGTTACTTTGCTCTTCTTCATAATGGGTCTCCCCTGATGTTTTCAATTAATGTTTAGCCTACCTAAGTTTTCCATTCGCACTAATATATTTGGATGGTGTACGCAGACTCTAATTTGAAAGGAATGGCCTCGCTGAGCCCCAAGATGACCCTGTTTAAGAGAATACTCTTATTGTGATGTAACATTGTCGTACAAGATGTAAAACAATTCCAAAGCTTTTTTCTTTTCCTCATGTTGCCACGTTGTTTAAAGTATTTAGTTGAGCTTGTTTGTTTTTCCTTGAAACTGCATGAAATATTTATTTTGGTGTAACTATCATTATTACGTTAATAATTTTATCATTTCATGGATTTTCTGTTTTATGCTGATACTTATCTTCTTGTGTTTAATTACTTCATTCTGGTACCAGTTTTCACAACACATTATGTACTTTTGATTCTTATTATTTGGACTTCAGTTTATTCTTGCATTATGGCTTCACCAACAAAAATGGCTTTAATATTACTAATCCTGTAAATTGTTTCATTGTTTAACTTACTCTTTGCTATGTGATGTACACCTGCAGTTGCCTTTTTTTTTTTGTACCTTGCATCAAACCAATAATTTTCATATGTATTCCTCTCATTGCTATGGTTTACCCATAAATCAGCTGAATTAGTTTTGAACTCATTTTGGCTTTTGTAGCCATTCCATTCATTCATAAGGACTTATAGAGAAAAGGAGGCATAAATAATAGAATGTGAAACAAAATGCAATGTTCAAGCAGAAATATAACTGCAATGTTTTTATTCTGAAATGTAAAGTTTAGATTTTTTCCAGATTTTACAAGTATTCTTTCATACTAATTCATTCATGCACTCCACTTTTTACATGAATATCAAATATTCATAAAGTTTTATCAACAAACACAGGATAGTTTTCAATATAGCAGACTGTAGAGAACAGAAAGCAAGAAGTATCTGGCACTTCCATTAAATAAAGTTCCTTCATCCCTCCAGTTTTACCACACAGCTTTCCTATCATGTGTAACATAATTGTCAAATAAGGATAGCCAGCACATCACTACATGAGCAGACCCAAGTAAGGTATATCAAACTTCTTCATTCTGTGTTTCAAAATATAAAGCACAAGATGTGTAGTGATATAGTTTTTGGATGACATGTGCAAAAGTTATTGGCAGCCTTACCTTGTGCAGGTCAAGATTTACTGGTCAATGAAAATCAACAAAATCAAGATAAGACAAAATTCGAATAAGAACTTTATATTTTCCATCAGTCATCCACCAATGTGTATGAAACTGATCTCCTCTCAGTTGTATTTATTTCCTTCAGTGTAGCTGGGATATAAAAGCTCTGTTAATTATTTCTGTTCATTACGGCTAGGATGAAGATGTTAATAATTCTTGAATAAGACTCCTCAGCCCTTAGGCGAAATATCGAGCCAGGCCATCAATCACTTTCTTGATGAGGAAGGGGTTGAGGGAAGCGTTGAACCGGTCACATGTAACATAACAAATTCTGCATTTGTGGACTTAATGTCCAGCGTAGGTCGGTCAACACCACTGCCCACTACGGCAGTAGTGAGTGGTTGGCTTACTAGAGTCCATACCAGTGGGGCTAGACCCCAGATTCTGGGGTGGCGTGTGGTACCACTCCACACAAAAGGTACTTGTAACACCTTACGTCTTCTCTAAGACAATATACGAGGCAGCTGATCAGACAGACAAGCGCCCCACAGTAGGGTCAGCTGGACGTACCAAGCTGGGTGGAGTTCTCCTGCTGTCATCACCTCTCACATGGTCGCACAATTGTGTCCAAACAACCTTCGTGAGATGTACCAGTGGTCCAGCAACACCAGAAATACCGGTCAACAACCACTTGTCTGTAAACACAAAAAGAGAAGAGTAAACATAGAAAATAAACACAAATGAAATTTAAGGGAGGAAATGGGGGAATGCTTCACTAAGCTAAAGAGCTAAGCTAAGCCAAAGAAAAAAAAAACCCGGTAAATAAGGGAAGACCTCTTTTACCAGTTCTGACCTTAACTGCTCCCACTTATTAAGATCTATCAATATACATACGTTCAGTCCTGAGTAACATTTCAAAATATGTAACACATTCGTCTGTTTCATCTAGATGTAGAAATATGAATATACACGTGAGTAGATATATCTATGTTTTGACATTTGTGTTTCTCTTTCCGTTTTTGAAGTTTATAAAGATTTCTCTCAAGAAAAAATAGGAAAACATAACATGTTTTACTTGTGTCCATTATACATGTACCAGGTAAGGTAAGAACAGCACGGCCAACTGCGGCCCTAATTAATATACCACGGGAACGTATCACAGTAACCACTGGTCCGCAGAGGACCAATCACAGTAGCCACTGGACCGCGGAGGACCAATCATGAATCACGAGCAGCAGCGGTCCACCAATAGGAGTCGACGCACAGTAGCGCTGCCCAAGTGGCTACCGGGGAAACAATATGGAGGAGTGGCCGAGCCCGGACACTGGCTCATCTGGGTCTATTTTCTTCCTTGCTCTTCATAGTCTTAAACACAATATCTCTTCATCGTAGGTAATTTATTACCTCATTAACATTTTGTGTATATTTCTAGCAGTGAACTGGTATTCCTAATTTAATGCAGTTCTTGATAACTTTTGTCTATTTATGTTTTGATCTGAATTCCAGTTTGCCTACCAACATATGAATGATAATGAGATTACTGACTGTATAAAAGCTGTATAAAATAAATCTATAGTTTTAGTGTTAATTTTAAGGCTGCTAAGATTCCTAACAAAATACATTCAAGAAATTACGTTTTTGAACCGTGCCTCCATATTTCTATTGAAAGAAAAGTCATTATCAAGTAATTACATTCCTTCACAGATTCTACAAGTTCACCACTAACATATATATGTACCTGAGCCACTGGTAAGCTAATGTGATTTACAATCATTTGTTTTGTTTTCTGAACAGTGAGTTCAAGGTCATTATCATTACATCATAACGTAAAATGTTCAACTTCCGGATACACGTCATCATCATTTGTACATTGACTTAGGAGAACGGCATCATCTGCATACATAACTTGGCAACATGACACCAACACTAGTATACTGGCTGACCACACCATCCACCTCTGTGCTCCACCTGGCCAACACGACACCAGCACGCACTAGTATACTGGCTGACCACACCATCCACCTCTGTGCTCCACCTGGCCAACATGACACCAACACTTGCTGGTATACTGGCTGACCACACCATCCACCTCTGTGCTCCACCTGGCCAGCATGACACCAACACTCACTAGTATACTGGCTGACCACACCATCCACCTCTGTGCTCCACCTGGCCAACATGACATCAACACTTGCTGGTATACTGGCTGACCACACCATCCACCTCTGTGCTCCACCTGGCCAACACGACACCAGCACGCACTAGTATACTGGCTGACCACACTATCCACCTCTGTGCTCCACCTGGCCAACATGACACCAACACTTGCTGGTATACTGGCTGACTACACCATCCACCTCTGTGCTCCACCTGGCCAACACGACACCAAAAATCACTAGTATACTGGCTGACCACACCATCCACCTCTGTGCTCCACCTGGCCAACACGACACCAACACTCACTAGTATACTGGCTGACCACACCATCCACCTCTGTGCTCCACTTGTATTTGTTTCATGATATCCAATTTTTCATGTAAGAAATTGAACATATTGAGGCCTTCCTGTGAGGAAAACATTATTCCAGAGAGTTTAGTTAGAATTGACATTCATGTTATTAAGTTTATGCATCATTATATGATGCTGAATGGTGTTGAAAGCACTAGAAAAATCTACAAAATGTTGTATATCGGTAATATTAGATCTGTTCATAAGCTCGAGAACATAATCAATAAAGCAGAGTTACATCCTCTGCATCTCGATTTCTCGTATAAGCGAACTGAAAGCGATCGGTAAATTGTTGGACTTGTTGGTAAAGTCTGGTTTTGATAAACTTCTCAAAAAAAAATCATCAAAATCAAAATCAAAGAGAATATATGTTTCAGAGGTGGAGGAAACGAGAAGTGGGAAAAGAAATTGGAGGTGGAAAGATGGAGTGAAAAAGACCTTGAGTGATCGAGGCATGAACATGCAGGAGGGTGAAAGGCGTGCAAGGAATAGAGTGAATTGGAACTATGTAGTATACCGGGGTCGACGTGCTGTCAATGGATTGAACCAGGGCATGCGAAGCGTCAGGGGTAGACAACGGAAAGTTTTGTGGGGCCTGTGGGAGCTGTAGTTTCGGTGAATTATACATGACAGCTAGAGACTGAGTGTGAACGAATTTGGCCTTTATTGTCTTTTCCCAGCACTACCTTGCGCGCAAGCGGGGTGAGGGGGTTGTCATTTCATGTGTGGCGGGGTGGCGATGGAATAGATGAAAGCAGCATGTATGAATATGTGCATGTGCATATATGTATATGTCTGTGCATGTATGTGTATATATACGTTGAAATGTATAGGTATGTATATGTGTGTGTGTGGGCGTTTATGTATATACATGTGCATGTAGGTGGGTTGGGCCATTCTTTCGTGTTTCCTTGCGCTACCTCGCTAACGCGAGAGACATCAATAATGTATAATATATATATATATATATATATATATATATATATAATATATATATATATATATATATATATATATATATATATATATATATATATATGTATATATATATATATATATATATATATATATATATATATATATATATATATATATATATATATATATATATATATATATATATATATATATATATATATATATATATATATGGGGAGGTGATAACAAGCAGTGGTGATGTGAGAAGGAGATGGAGTGAGTATTTTGAAGGTTTGTTGAATGTGTTTGATGATAGAGTGGCAGATATAGGGTGTTTTGGTCGAGGTGGTGTGCAAAGTGAGAGGGTTAGGGAAAATGATTTGGTAAACAGAGAAGAGGTAGTAAAAGCTTTGCGGAAGATTAAAGCCGGCAAGGCAGCAGGTTTGGATGGTATTGCAGTGGAATTTATTAAAAAAAGGTGTGACTCTATTGTTGACTGGTTGGTAAGGTTATTTAATGTATGTATGATTCATGGTGAGGTGCCTGAGGATTGGCGAAATGCGTGCATAGTGCCATTGTACAAAGGCAAAGGGGATAAGAGTGACTGCTCAAATTATTGATTTTACCCCATGGTTTACCCCAGACGCTTCACATGCCCTGGTTCAATCCACTGACAGCACGTCGACCCCGGTATAACACATCGTTCCAATTCACTCTATTCCTTGCACGCCTTTCACCCTCCTGCATGTTCAGGCCCCGATCACTCAAAATCTTTTTCACTCCATCTTTCCACCTCACTTTGGACTCCCACTTCTCCTCGTTCCCTCCACCTCTGACATATATATCCTCTTGGTCAATCTTTCCTCACTCATTCTCTACATGTGACCAAACCATTTCAAAACACCCTCTTCTGCTCTCTCAACCACACTCTATTTTATTTCCACACATCTCTCTTACCCTTACATTACTTACTCGATCAAACCACCTCACACCACACATTGTCCTCAAACATCTCATTTCCAGCACATCCACCCTCCTACGCACAACTCTATCCATACCCCATGCCTCGCAACCATACAACATTGTTGGAACCACTATTCCTTCAAAAATTCCCATTTTTGCTTTCCGGGATAATGTTCTCGACTCCCAAACATTCTTCAAGGCTCCCAGAGTTTTCGTCCCCTCCCCCACCCTATGATTCACTTCCGCTTCCATGGTTCCATCCGCTGCCAGATCCACTCCCAGATATCTAAAACACTTTACTTCCTCCACATTTCCTCCATTCAAACTTACCTCCCAATTGACTTGACCCTCAACCATGCTGTACCTAATAACCTTGCTCTTATTCACATTTACTCTTAACTTTCTTCTTTCACACACTTTACCAAACTCAGTCACCAGCTTCTGCAGTTTCTCACATGAATCAGCCACCAGCGCTGTATCATCAGCGAACAACAACTGACTCACTTCCCAAGCTCTCTCATCCACAGCCAACTGCATACTTGCCACTCTTTCCAAAACTCTTCCATTCACCTCCCTAACAACCCCATTCATAAACAAATTAAACAATCATGGAGACATCAAACACCCCTGCCACAAACCTACATTCACTGAGAACCAATCACTTTCCTCTCTTCCTACACGTACACATGGCTTACATCCTCGATAAAAACTTTTCACTGCTTCCAACAACTTGCCTCCCACACCATATATTCTTATTACCTTCCACAGAGCATCTCTATCAACTCTATCATATGCCTTCTCCAGATCCATAAATGGTACTTACAAATCCATTTGCTTTTCTAAGTATTTCTCACATACATTCTTCAAATTAAACACCTGATCCACACATCCTCTACCACTTCTGAAACCACACTGCTCTTCCCCATTCTTATGCTCTGTACATGCCTTCACCCTCTCAATCCATATCCTCCCATATAATTTACCAGGAATACTTAACAAACTTATACCTCTGTAATTTGAGCACACCCTTTTATCCCCTTTGCCTTTGTACAATGGCACTATGCAAGCATTCCGCCAATTCTCAGGCACCTCACCATGAATCATACTTACATTAAATAACCTTAACAACCAGTCAATAATACAGTCACCCCCTTTTTTAATAAATTCCACTGCAGTACCATCCAAACCTGCTGCCTTGCCGGCTTTCATCTTCCGCAACGCTCTTACTATCTCTTCTCTGTTTACCAAATCATTTTCCCTAACCCTCTCACTTTGCACACCACCTCGACCAAAACACCCTATATCTGCCACTCTATCATCAAACACATTCAACAAACCTTCAAATTACTCACTCCATCTCCTCACATCACCACTGCTTGTTATCACTTCCCCATTAGCCCCCTTCACTGAAGTTCCCATTTGCTCCCTTGTCTTACGCACTTTATTTACCTCCTTGCAAAACATCTTTTTATTCTCTCTAAAATTTAATGATACTCTCTCACCCAACTCTCATTTGCCCTCTTTTTCACCTCTTGCACCTTTCTCTTGATCTCCTGCCTCTTTCTTTTATACATCTCCCATTCATTTGCATTTTTTCCCCGCAAAAATCGTCCAAATTCCGCTCTCTTCTCTTTCACTAATACTCTTACTTCTTCATCCCACCACTCACTACCCTTTCTAATCAAACCACCTCCCACGTTTCTCATGCCACAAGCATCTTTTGCGCAAGCCATCACTGCTTCCCTAAATACATCCCATTCCTCCCCCACTCCCCTTACCTCCATTGTTCTCACCTTTTTCCATTCTGTACTCAATCTCTCCTGGTACTTCTACAAAATAATTTTCATTACACCTTAATCTTCATTACTCCTTGTTTCAGCTACATCCGTATCTTCCATTCATTCTTATATCTTATATTAGTTACATCTTTACAATATCTTTATATCTTCTCTGTTCCGTCTTTTGAAAAATTGAAAACGAGAGTAAAGGATTTCCGGCCTTCTGCTCCATCCGCTTTTAGTCGCCTTGTACGACACGCAGGGAATACGAGGCAAGTATACTTTCTTCCCAATCCCCAGGGATAACAGCATCTGGTGTTCCCAGACGGTCACCCATCCAAGTACTAACCAGACCCAACGTTGCTTAACTTCTCTGATCGGTCGATATACATATGTATATATATATATATATATATATATATATATATATATATATATATATAAAGACTGAAAACAATGAATTTCCCAAATAACAAAAATGGAAGCGCCGGGGTTTGAACCCGGGGCCTCTCGCATGCCAAGCGAGTGCTCTACCACTGAGCTACGCCCCCAAGAACATATTTTATGACATAGTATTATATAAAGCACTGAGATTACCACGGAAAAATAGTGTTTGACCGACCGTTGCCGACTAGCCGGCAAAATAACCAGAGGGTAAATCTCCATGTTGCTGTCCTGTTTTCCTCTCAATTTTCCACGAAGAAATGAGTTTTACTTTTTTATTGTCGTTGCAATAGACTGGAACTAAACAATAGACTGGAACTAAGATGACCTGGTATGAGGTCAGAGCCCTCATTATCATCCCTGCTAACTACCGGAAGCAGATTAAGTCGTTCCACAACCGATGTCCGGCCCATGTTAACTCTGATGTGCCCAGCAGTTGGAGGAGGATCGCCAGAAGCTTCTGGAAGATTTCAAGGACGTCTTGGTGGACCTGACCCTTTCAGATAAGGTCGGAAATCCCAATTTATTGTGAAGATCTTCACTATAACGTTGGACGAACATACTGAATGTTGCGCACATGTGATGCGGACAAAATGATAAAAGATAAAGACAAAAATTATGTCTGGTGTGGGTCTCGAACCCACGACCTTGAGTGTGTCAGACTCACGCTCTACCACTGAGCCAACCAGACAATAGAAAATTCGTCTGTTTCTTCAATCTGAATTAATGAAAATCTTTGCGAGGCAGCGTTAAGAAAAGAGAGATGTCCTTGACGAAATTTACTTGTTTGGCTCCTTCTTCTGTTCCTCATTATCGAAAGTAAACATACTGAAGGATATATATATATATATATATATATATATATATATATATATATATATATATATATATTGAAAAGGATCACAATTTTGCACGTGATCAAGTATATTTTTATGAGTCCACGGGGAAAATAAACACGATAAGTTCCCAAGTGCACTTTCGTGTAAAACTCACATCATCAGGGGAGACACAAGAGAGAAATATAACAGTCAGTTGATATACAACGAAGAGACGTAGCTAGGACGCCATATGGTAAACAAGTGATCGTCCAAGACAGACAACAAGCGTATCATAAACTTATTATGTGGACAAGAAGGTGAATTGTTTACAAATTTTATCAACATTAAAGTTATCCAATTTGTATAGACCATCACTAATATTAAGATTATAATTCTTTGTGTATTCAGTAATAGAAGATTCAATGATATTTCTCGTGGTACTGGAGTTAAAGTTAATAACTGAGATGGCATTATTAACTCTAATTCCAGTACCACGAGAAATATCATTGAATCTTCTATTATTAAATACACAAAGAATTATAAACCTTGAGGAAGCAACATGCCGGTCAAAAATAAGCTGCAGGAATGAAGTTTATGAATGGAATATCAGTGAGACGATCCAAATGACGAATGAATGAGAGCGTAGTCAACATACAATATAAAAGGACATATTATGAATGGCAGCCAGGCAAGTAACGGCCCAACTGAATGGAAGGATTTAAAAGTTCGCGTTATATGACGAATTTTGATAGATTATCCAAATTTCCATTCCAGTTATGAAACTTAATGGTTGTGTTCAGTTCTAGAGACAAAGTTTAAAGGTTTGTGTTTCAGAGATGAATCACAAAGTATATCGTTAAATTAACTGACATTAAAATTTGTCAATTAAGTGAATCATTTTGTACAATGTCTGTAATTTGACAGAGTTAAAAGTTTGCAGTTTCATTACAATTCTAATTTAAAAGTTTGAGATTCAATGATGGTTTGCACAAGCTTAACGTACATTTAAGTTTTGTGTTTATATGACGTATCTTAAAGGACTCTGGTAAAATAACGCATCTGGAAGGTTTACGTTCAAATGACGGCGTTTAAATGTTTATTGATGAATGGTAGATTTAAATGGATAGATTTTAAGTTCGCGTTTTCATGAACGACCTTAAACCTTGTGGTTGAATGTCACAGTTTAAAGGTTGGTATCTACAATGTTGACCAGATGGCGGTAGTGTGTAGACACAGCCATACCAGGTCGTATTTATCATCATTAAAGTCACCTTCCTTACTTACTTATGGCGGCGATGAAATTCACTGGTTCTTGATTGTGCACCAATTAACCTATCAGATAATGGTACAATGTTTGCCTGGTGTTGCATATATCACGTCTGTTGTTGAAACACAAGAATGCCAGGTGACTTTGGGAGTGGATGATAATGTAAAGATCAATATAAATGTGGGAAATCTTGAACCGCCATCACCAGACACAACACATGTTTGGATCTGGCGGGGGGAGGGACTTGCCTGTGACGTCACGATGCCCCGCCTCCAGCCTGGCGCCGCTCTGTGTGTGTGTGTGTGTGTGTGTGTGTGTGTGTGTGTGTGTGTACTACTTTAATCATTATCACGTGAGTCTTTTGAGGAAGGATTTGTACACTCCTGTTGCCCCGTCTCTTAACCTTGTAAGTGTAAAATATGTTTTCACTCCTATGTGCGCTCACACACACACACACACACACACACACACACACACACACGCACACACACACACACACACACACACACACACACACACACATAACCTATAATATTATCTAGTAATTTCTTCAGACGGATATCTTACACCTTGATTATAAAAGCCAAAGAAAAATTTATAAAAACATATACATATATTTCCACACGTGTAGATATATGTTATGTATTGAAATGTGGCGGAAAAATGCCTTATATATTAACAAACGTGATTGAGGACTTAAAGAATCTGGTACAAACATAATGGTTATTGTGATAAATGATTTATTTATGGTAAATATGTATTGTGTTACATTATAATGGTTGTTCAGGACCAAGGTCCTTAAACCTGAATCAGTGAAATACTATCAGAAATAGAAAACCTGTTAAACATAAACATTTATATTGATTAACCACAGAATATATTTTCCTCTGGGTATGTAAAAGAAAATACAGCACAGGGAGCTAGTTTGAGGAAGAGTATTTCATATTTTAACAAAATATTTACCTGTAATAGCGTCCCTTATCTTTCGTCATCATTTCTTATGTTTCCTATCAAGAAATGTCTTTTATGTAACATAAAAATTCTGTCTAGGTATTTGATTAATGTTGTCCAAGGATGAGCTACATGCCACACGTGGTCAGGTCACAGTGGTGGTGGTCAGGTCAGTGGGCGGTGTGTGTGTGTGTGTGTGTGTGTGTGTGTGTAGCCCCTGGGTTCATGTTGGCCACAGCCACCCACCGGTCGGGCGGGCGGTAGTTTATAACTAAGACTGGTAGTTTCACATGCCACTTGGAGTGTCCTTCACTACAGAACTTGAGCAGCTCTTATCCTGAGGTGGAGCAGTTGATCCTCTCCACCAGGCTGGTACACTTGGTCTGCACCAGGTGGCTCCCTCTTGGTCATCCTGAGTGGTTGGTTGTTGTGTTGGATTTAATGACCAGTGACTTGTGAAGGTCATTAGGCCAACCATCATTTTATCATCTGATAAAACATGAAGCAACGCCAAATATTACATGATCCATCTAAACTATTGAGAATGATGAAGTCTGATATTGTTACGTTACGTCATCCAAACTTGCCACTCACATGTTACGGTAATCACGACTACATACATAGTGTTACGACTGATATTACTGTATGTACTGTAGTAACGTACTGTGTTTATGTGGATAAAATGTGGACGTCAGAGGAGGCAAGAGCATTATCAGAGACAAATTCTCTATTCTATGTTGTATCCTCAATTTTGTCTGCAGTGATCGACACACTTTATCCCCCAAGATATTATCTTGCTGTTTCTTTCCATCATTCTTTAGTATTAAAGATTTTGTTCTCTCAAGCAAGATAGAATTTATCAATAATTTTTAATGTCATCTTGGGTCCAGGTAATGTTAGGTAGCGGTCATACAAGTTGTCCATGACCTTCATCATGTGGGTTGGGAAGGAGTCAGGAGGTGTGGCGCTGTACTCGGTGTACCACTTGCCAAGTTGGTCAGTGTGTATACCATGGAAGTTGCAGGGGAATCATCAGTCTGTATGTTAACAATTAGGTTGAGCAAATAACACTTGGCCTCAGTGAAGGTAGAATGTTTTCCCACCAGACTGCATCCATTAATACGATTTAGATCAGAAGATCTAGCCTTAGGTAATTTGTTAGATCGAGATTATCAAAGCCTTTCATCATTTTTAATCTTTGCACTTCGTGACCATCTCTGTTTTAAGTTGTTACGTTGACGTATGATGAATCTAATATGGAGAACAAATTTAGGAGGAAACCTGGCAAAACTACATATGAGTGATTTTACCGTTTGCAATTAACTACGATTTTGTAAAAATGAATAGCATCTATGTTGTGTATAGAAAACGTAACTCCTTAGCTGCATTCTCTATGAATGTCATCAAAAGTAAAACATAGACAAGGGAAGGAATGAGGCTTGACGATACGAAACATCACTCAATCGTGTCCTGGCTGCCCAGACCCTACCTCGCCACACCACTGGCCATAACTTCATCAACACATTGCTTACTCCGTCAAAGTCATCCACACATTTTGCCTGGCTTGAACAACCGCTTGGCATTCATGAACCGCTGAATGTTTACACTTTCTGATTATCTGTAGTAGCTGATGCAGTTGCAAGATAGACTATTAAACCATTTTCTTACAATACTCGCTGGTAAGGAGCCAATTCTCACAAAACACAGAGGCAACACTGCCTAAGAAACGGGCTTAAGAACAATTGTACGAACATAGGGTCACATTGGTACATCCACAAGGCACCAGTGGTCTGGGTGGCCTGAAATAGATTTGGAACCAAGAAGGATGATGGGTGTAGGGAGTAAACCTACCACAGATCATCATTAATTATGAAGAGTTGACAATGGTTACCTCCAGCCATAATCTATAAATCAATAGACAAATGTTAATGCAAACTAAGCAAGAATTAAACAAGCAGGAAACACAATCCAATGTACACACAACAAAAAAACTATCGCGCAGAGGGGGTCTGAAGACGTCTGTAATGATCACTGACCTACCTGTTGTACCATGCCGGTAGGGTTGGTATACGTGCCTGGAAGCCACAGGTTTCCAGAGTCTTATGCTAGACCCATGTAAGTTACGTGCCACAAGAGCGGCATTATATCATTAACAATAAAATTACATCATACAAGGCAGTACGAACCCCTACTTTAGAATTGGTGTGTGTAATATAGCTGTGAGACACACACAGCTATATGCGGCAACCCCCGCATGTGGTAGCTGCAGCATACCTCAATGTGATGCCAGGTAAACACAATAGCTTCATATTGTATAGGTGTAATTTGGGAAAAATATGTTTTACTATTGATATTGTATTATTCTATAGCACATCTGGGTTCGTGGCAGTCCATAAAGGTTATCTTATACCGCCATTTCGTGTCCATGCAGGAAATGTAATGAGACATGCGATATATTTTTGAAACAATGAAACAGCGCGGGTATAGTTCACTGCGAGCCAATGTCGAAAGGTTGTTTTTGTGGTATATCTAATTTTACCATGGAGACCTCACAAGCGACACGTGAAGCTATTCTACAGCTTCATAATGAGGGCTACAGCGACTCTGAAATTGGGAGACGTCTTGGTATTCACCGGTCAACCGTAGCACGATGGATTCGCCGACAGGCAGAGTTGGGCAACACAGACAACAGGCATCGGCGTGGGCGCCCACGTTGCACAAACCCGGAAGATGATCAGGTAATGATGTTGCATATATAGGTATACTGGACCACTTGATGTTATGTAAACAACCACATCACATGTTATATTTGCAATATGTCATCCTTTCCCTAGGCCATAGCAGCTGTCATTGCTGCTCACGCCCCCTTCACGCCCGACGCTAGCAACATTCGGGATACTCTTGGTCTGCAGTGCACGCCTCAAACTGTCCGAAACAGACATCACTCTGAGGGGCTAAGTGGTCGCATACCAGCAACAAAACCTGTGTTAAGTGAGGCAAACATGGAGAGCCGGGAGGAGTATGCGTTGGAGTATGCGGTCAAGCCACATCAGTTTTGGGAGAACGTCATCTTTTGTGATGAAAAAACCTTCTGCAGCGATGGTCCCCCTGCAAAAAAACATGTTTGGCGGCATCCTAACACCAGGTTAGCTCTTTCTCTGTCTGTCTGTCTCTCTCTCTCTCACACACACACACACACACACACACACACACACACACAGAGGTTATGCTATATAACATATTTTCCATTTTATAATGACAATTTATGGTGAGGCCAACATGAACAACGTTCCGGAAGTGCTTTGAAACCAGGGTGCCACGGCCACCACAGTGGTTTGCTGCTTGAAACGTCCTGTTGTGCTGCAGTATTACATTTGAGTTATGCACACTCATTATTTTTTAAGTGAATAACAGTGATCATGATCACTTTATACGGCATATGTAAATACTGTAGCAATAATCTCCATTTACGATGTGATATCATAATAAATAATTATCATATATTTAGTTAATATTTTTTGATTTACTTAGTTATTATCTTAATCTATATTGCAGAAACAGTTGCACTAATATGATTAAGACACACGTGTGTCTTATGTAATTCTATACATTTTATATAACCAGATACGAGACACAACATGTGGTGGGCAGCAGGAGGAGTGGGCGCGCGCGTCAGTGCAGGACTATTTGGTTGGATCCATCCATGGTGCTGGTGTCGGTGAGATGGTGGATGTCGGGCCTGGCCAGTTGACCGGACCTAGATACGTTGAGATACTGGAGGAGGTCCTGCAACCTTCAGTGGGGGCTATGCTGTTTCCAGAGCCGGAGCCATTTTACCTCGTCCAAGATAACAGCCCAGTTCACACATCCAGGGTTGTAAAGGCGTGGTATGCTCGCCATCCACGTATAACAGTGTTGCCATATCCTGCAAAATCGCCTGATCTCAACCCGATAGAGCACGTATGGGCGGCCATGCAGAAAGGCATGCCTGACCGACAACATCGATGTCGTGCTACAGTCGTAAATGATGCTTTACAAGCATGGGAACATCTACGAAGCCCTTCTGGTAGGAACTTAACGCAGACGTTAGTGGCATCCATGCCTCGAAGGCTCAATGAAGTGTTGGCAACGGGAGGAGGTTATACCAAGTATTGAAATAATAAAATTTACAGTCAAAGATTACTTTCTTAACCTCCAACAACATGTCTATGGTCATGTTATATAGAAATCTGATTTTCACTGTTAAAGGGAAGTTAACTAATGCAGATCCATGAAAAGAGTCATTACTTTTCATGTTGGTTTACTAAATACTATGATGTGGTGCCAGGTTTGTGACATACTGTTATCAGTCACACAGGTGATACTACATATTACGTGAGGTTGCTGATTAATCTAAACCAGCAGACAGATAAATCACCGCCGGTATGAAGCAGGGTGTCGTAGTTACCATGTAGTATATTATTTTACACCACGAATTTGACACTTTGCAAGAGATAATGATTACTGCAATATGCCTTACTGTGCAGAATATTACATTTACATGCTCAATTTACGTATCCCATCTACTGTACTACATAGGGAAGGATATATCGTTGCCATTAGATAGGTGAGGACACCCACAGGCAGGGACATCAGGGCCTACCACCATCTCACAGGAAAATGTTGACTGTTCCATTATTCCACGTCTGGTGCGTCATTTTGTTTCGTACAAAAAACGCGCGGTAGTTTTTTTGCTGTGTGTACTCCACTCCTCACTCACACCACATGTACTCCTCTCCTCACTCACACCACATGTACTCCACTCCTCACTTACACCACATGTACTCCACTCCTCTCACTCACACCACATGTACTCCACTCCTCTCACTCACACCACATGTACTCCACTCCTCACTCACACCACATGTACTCCACTCCTCACTCACACCACATGTACTCCACTCCTCTCACTCACACCACATGCACTCCACTCCTCACTCACACCACATGTACTCCACTCCTCACTCACACCACATGTACTCCACTCCTCACTCACACCACATGCACTCCACTCCTCACTCACACCAAATGTACTCCACTCCTCATGCACACCACATGTACTCCACTCTTCACTCACACCACATGTACTCCACTCCTCACTCACACCACATGCACTCCACTCCTCACTCACACCACATGTTCTCCACTCCTCTCACTCACACCACATGCACTCCACTCCTCACTCACACCACATGTTCTCCACTCCTCACTCACACCACATGTACTCCACTCCTCACTCACACCACATGTACTCCACTCCTCACTCACACCACATGCACTCCACTCCTCACTCACACCACATGTTCTCCACTCCTCTCACTCACACCACATGCACTCCACTCCTCACTCACACCACATGTTCTCCACTCCTCTCACTCACACCACATGTTCTCCTCTCCTCACTCACACCACATGTACTCCACTCCTCACTCACACCACATGCACTCCACTCCTCACTCACACCACATGTTCTCCACTCCTCACTCACACCACATGCACTCCACTCCTCACTCACACCACATGCACTCCACTCATCTCACTCACACCACATGTACTCCACTCCTCACTCACACCACATGTACTCCACTCCTCACTCACACCACATGTACTCCACTCCTCACTCACACCACATGTACTCCACTCCTCACTCACACCACATGTACTCCACTCCTCACTCACACCACATGTACTCCACTCCTCACTCACACCACATGTACTCCACTCCTGAGTTGTAGTTGGCACTATCCTCACCATCAACCAGCTGGTGGTACTCACACTCCACTCCTGAGTTGTAGTTGGCACTATCCTCACACCATCAATAGTGCTGCACTTGTAGCTTACAATACCAGCATCTCGCAGGAGAATGTCAAGTTGTCTTAGGCTACCTAGACCAGGTCTGGCACCAACCTCTCCACACCATGGACGACTTGGTGAATCTTACTGTCCTTGGCTGCACGTCTCCAGTAACAGGACCAGGTTTCCGGCACCCACCAGCCAAACACTCCAACACCCACGAAATTAAGGAGGCGCCCGCCACCTGCCTCCACACTCACCACCATAATACACCCAAGATTTCTGCCATTTTCCACCTCCTCTAATTACTATTACGACCCACACATTCTCCAAACTATCCTCACAGTTGCACTTACATACACGCCACCATCACCATCACATACTTGCTTATTGCTTGTTGTTGTTGTTGTTCTCTAGTTCTCGGTCAATGAATGGCAGAGCTTTTGTTGACAAATGGCCACCAGCCTCTGTGTGCCTCCCTCCACCTACACCAACGCGCCACAAATTGGAATTACTCACTCGCGATCATTATACATAAAAAAGAGAAATTATAACAAAATGTTTACTTACATTACAAAACAATCACAGAACATATTACAGTATTATATAACAAATTAAATATTTTATTATTATATTCTTTTTATTATACTTTGTCGCTGTCTCCCGCGTTTGCGAGGTAGCGCAAAGAAACAGACGAAAAAAATGGCCCAACCCCCCCCCCCATACACATGTATATACATACGTCCACACACGCAAATATACATACCTACACAGCTTTCCATGGTTTACCCCAGACGCTTCACATGCCTTGATTCAATCCACTGAGAGCACGTCAAACCCGGTATACCACATCGCTCCAATTCACTCTATTCCTTGCCCTCCTTTCACCCTCCTGCATGTTCAGGCCCCGATCACACAAAATCTTTTTCACTCCATCTTTCCACCTCCAATTTGGTCTCCCTCTTCTCCTCGTTCCCTCCACCTCCGACACATATATCCTCTTGGTCAATCTTTCCTCACTCATTCTCTCCATGTGCCCAAACCACTTCAAAACACCCTCTTCTGCTCTCTCAACCACGCTCTTTTTATTTCCACACATCTCTCTTACCCTTACGTTACTCACTCGATCAAACCACCTCACACCACACATTGTCCTCAAACATCTCATTTCCAGCACATCCATCCTCCTGCGCACAACTCTATCCATAGCCCACGCCTCGCAACCATACAACATTGTTGGAACCACTATTCCTTCAAACATACCCATTTTTGCTTTCCGAGATAATGTTCTCGACTTCCACACATTCTTCAAGGCCCCAAGAATTTTCGCCCCCTCCCCCACCCTATGATCCACTTCCGCTTCCATGGTTCCATCCGCTGCCAGATCCACTCCCAGATATCTAAAACACTTCACTTCCTCCAGTTTTTCTCCATTCAAACTCACCTCCCAATTGACTTGACCCTCAACCCTACTATACCTAATAACCTTGCTCTTATTCACATTTACTCTTAACTTTCTTCTTCCACACACTTTACCAAACTCAGTCACCAGCTTCTGCAGTTTCTCACATGAATCAGCCACCAGCGCTGTATCATCAGCGAACAACAACTGACTCACTTCCCAAGCTCTCTCATCCCCAACAGACGTCATACTTGCCCCTCTTTCCAAAACTCTTGCATTTACCTCCCTAACAACCCCATCCATAAACAAATTAAACAACCATGGAGACATCACACACCACTGCCGCAAACCTACATTCACTGAGAACCAATCACTTTCCTCTCTTCCTACACGTACACATGCCTTACATCCTCGATAAAAACTTTTCACTGCTTCTAACAACTTTCCTCCCACACCATATATTCTTAATACCTTCCACAGAGCATCTCTATCAACTCTATCATATGCCTTCTCCAGATCCATAAATGCTACATACACCGAATGAGAACAAAGCTAAGTTGATCTATTTACAAAAATCATAGAAACTAAGCAACACAAAATATATTTACAAAAATCCTGGAAACCAGCAACAGTACAGAAATGGCTCCGTCACTGTAGACGTCAGTCATCATACATTACTGGATGTGTGGTACAACATACAGGTGGCTCCGTCACTGTAGACGTCAGTCATCATACATTACTGGTTGTCTGGTACAACATACAGATGGCTCCGTCACTGTAGACGTCAGTCATCATACATTACTGGTTGTCTGGTACAACATACAGGTGGCTCCGTCACTGTAGACGTCAGTCATCATACATTACTGGTTGTGTGGTACAACATACAGGTGGCTCCGTCACTGTAGACGTCAGTCATCATACATTACTGGTTGTCTGGTACAACATACAGGTGGCTCCGTCACTGTAGACGTCAGTCATCATACATCACTGGTTGTGTGGTACAACATACAGGTGGCTCCGTCACTGTAGACGTCAGTCATCATACATTACTGGTTGTGTGGTACAACATACAGGTGGCTCCGTCACTGTAGACGTCAGTCATCATACATTACTGGTTGTCTGGTACAACATACAGGTGGCTCCGTCACTGTAAACACTGTAGATTCTTTAGGTTTAACCATAAACCTTAACTAAAGCAATATGGCAACATGAACCAATTTTACGACTGAAATATCAGAGACGATCGTAATTAAGAGTGAATGAGAGCGATATAAACACACAGTTGAAATGGACAAAGTAGTAATGGCAGCCAGGGAATAAGAGCCCCGCCCAGCTAAATTTAAAAGTTCGCGTTCTGTGGTAGAGTTAAATTGATTGTACAAACTTACATTGCTCTGGTGGAATTTAAAGGTCATGTTTACCTCCAGAGACAGAATTTAAAGGTTCATCTTTAAAATATAGAAATTCCAGGAATATCGTTAAAATAATTTACTTTAAAATTCCTTAGTTATGTGAAGCATTTCATACAACAGCTGCAATTTGACGGTGTTTAAAAGTTCGCTGTTGCATGGTAGTATTAAAGTGTTTAATTGACGAGGTTAAAAGTTCGAGATTTAATGACGATTTGCACAAGTTTTTGTTTAACTGACGTATTTTCAATGTTTGTGTTTATATGACGTATTTAAAAGGACTTTGTTGACATAATGCAGCTGGAAAGTTTACGTTCAAATGATAATGTTTAAATGTTCGTTAATGAATGAGGGAGTTAAATGGATGAATCTTAAGTTCGCGTTTCATGGAGTCGTTTTGAAACAATTTGTTAAAATGTCACAGTTTAAAGGTTGGTATCTACAATGTTGACCAGATGGCGGTAGTGTGTAGACACAGCCATACCAGGTCGTATTTATCATCATTAAAGTCACCTTCCTTACTTACTTATGGCGGCGATGAAATTCACTGGTTCTTGATTGTGCACCAATTAACCTATCAGATAATGGTACAATGTTTGCCTGGTGTTGCATATATCACGTCTGTTGTTGAAACACAAGAATGCCAGGTGACTTTGGGAGTGGATGATAATGTAAAGATCAATATAAATGTGGGAAATCTTGAACCGCCATCACCAGACACAACACATGTTTGGATCTGGCGGGGGGAGGGACTTGCCTGTGACGTCACGATGCCCCGCCTCCAGCCTGGCGCCGCTCTGTGTGTGTGTGTGTGTGTGTGTGTGTAGCCCCTGGGTTCATGTTGGCCACAGCCACCCACCGGCCGGTGGTCAGGTCAGTGGGCGGTGTGTGTGTGTGTGTGTGTGTGTGTGTGTAGCCCCTGGGTTCATGTTGGCCACAGCCACCCACCGGCCAGCCGGGCGGTAGTTTATAACTAAGACTGGTAGTTTCACATGCCACTTGGAGTGTCCCTCACTACAGAACTTGAGCAGCTCTTATCCTGAGGTGGAGCAGTTGATCCTCTCCACCAGGCTGGTACACTTGGTCTGCACCAGGTGGCTCCCTCCTGGTCATCCTGAGTGGTTGGTTGCTGTGTTGGATTTAATGACCAGTGACTTGTGAAGGTCATTAGACCAGCCATCATTTGATCATCTGATAAAACATGAAGCAACGCCAAATATTACATGATCCATCTAAACTATTGAGAATGATGAAGTCTGATATTGTTACGTTACGTCATCCAAACTTGCCACTCACATGTTACGGTAATCACGACTACATACATAGTGTTACGACTGATATTACTGTATGTACTGTAGTAACGTACTGTGTTTATGTGGATAACATGTGGACGTCAGAGGAGGCAAGAGCATCATCAGAGACAAATTCTCTATTCTATGTTGTATCCTCAATTTTGTCTGCAGTGATCGACACACTTTATCCCCCAAGATATTATCTTGCTGTTTCTTTCCATCATTCTTTAGTATTAAAGATTTTGTTCTCTCAAGCAAGATAGAATTTATCAATAATTTTTAATGTCATCTTGGGTCCAGGTAATGTTAGGTAGCGGTCATACAAGTTGTCCATGACCTTCATCATGTGGGTTGGGAAGGAGTCAGGAGGTGTGGCGCTGTACTTGGTGTACCACTTGCCAAGTTGGTCAGTGTGTATACCATGGAAGTTGCAGGGGAATCATCAGTCTGTATGTTAACAATTAGGTTGAGCAAATAACACTTGGCCTCAGTGAAGGTAGAATGTTTTCCCACCAGACTGCATCCATTAATACGACTTAGATCAGAAGATCTAGCCTTAGGTAATTTGTTAGATCGAGATTATCAAAGCCTTTCATCATTTTTAATCTTTGCACTTCGTGACCATCTCTGTTTTAAGTTGTTACGTTGACGTATGATGAATCTAATATGGAGAACAAATTTAGGAGGAAACCTGGCAAAACTACATATGAGTGATTTTACCGTTTGCAAGTAAACTACGATTTTGTAAAAACGAATAGCATCTATGTTGTGTATAGAAAACGTAACTCCTTAGCTGCATTGTCTATGAATGTCATCAAAAGTAAAACATAGACAAGGGAAGGAATGAGGCTTGACGATACGAAACATCACTCAATCGTGTCCTGGCTGCCCAGACCCTACCTCGCCACACCACTGGCCATAACTTCAACACATTGCTTACTCCGTCAAGGTCATCCACACATTTTGCCTGGCTTGAACAACCGCTTGGCATTCATGAACCGCTGAATGTTTACACTTTCTGATTATCTGTAGTAGCTGATGCAGTTGCAAGATAGACTATTAAACCATTTTCTTACAATACTCGCTGGTAAGGAGACAATTTTCACAAAACACAGTGGTAACACTGCCTTAAGAACAATTGTACGAACATAGGGTCACATTGGTACATCCACAAGGCACCAGTGGTCTGGGTGGCCTGAAATAGATTTGGAACCAAGAAGGATGATGGGTGTAGGGAGTAAACCTACCACATTATGAAGAGTTGACAATGGTTACCTCCAGCCATAATCTATAAATCAATAGACAAATGTTAATGCAAACTAAGCAAGAATTAAACAAGCAGGAAACACAATCCAATGTACCATATTACGATAGTTATGTCAAGTTGTCGCATCTGTTGACTACCTGACGTGGTCTTACGTCTCACCTTTAGTAACGTCTGCGAATTTCGTTGCAGTAAAACTCAGGCGACCCGAGAGTCAATATTAGTGATACACAATAGGAAGAAATATAACTCCGAAGGTATAAAACAGTTGTGGACACACCAAACGCTTGACAAATATTCCTTAGTAGGTGACAGAAAACACAAAGAGATCGTCCTTGTAAACTTATGATGAGGTTTGCTTGAAGAGTCTCCCTTCGTCATCGTCGTCCACAGGCGCCCTTTGTTGGGGTGGGTGTGGCGTGGACACAGTACTGGGACCTTCATGATAAATTATCTACAACGTACCAGGTGTCCACATATCAGGGATATGACTGTCTACAACGGTGGCTGGGGTTAAAGTCACTGGATCATATATAAAACATACAAAGGTTAACATTGATTCTCTTAAGATTTCAAGGCAATGAAAGGTTTGTGGTGCAGTCTTTATGACTGAAGGTCATATTTAGATAAAGATTTATCAAATGGATATTACATCAAAGTCACAGTAGCCGCTCCGGCCACTGTACTACTAACACAAGGGTTAACTGTATTCATACAATACAAATACTAAAACTTAGTAATATTTTCTTGTTTTAGTTTTATAACCGAGAGAAACATGAAGTGTAACCTGACGGTGTATCGCCATACCTTCCTCCATCCAGTCATTATGAGGCTTCAGCGTAAGGTGGTGGTTGACGAGCGGAGGCAGACTTGTCCACATTATTATCTGCTGCTGCTGGACGTCCCCAGTGTCCAGGTGCAGCCAGGGTCGTCATCATGTTGGACGTCCCAGTGTCCAGGTGCAGCCAGGGTCGTCATCATGTTGGACGTCCCCAGTGTCCAGGTGCAGCCAGGGTCGTCATCATGCTGGACGTCCCCAGTGTCCAGGTGTAGCCAGGGTCGTCATCATGCTGGACGTCCCTAGTGTCCAGGTGCAGCCAGGGTCGTCATCATGTAGGACGTCCCCAGTGTCCAGGTGCAGCCAGGGTCATCATCATGTTGGACGTCCCTAGTGTCCAGGTGCAGCCAGGGTCGTCATCATGCTGGACGTCCCCAGTGTCCAGGTGCAGCCAGGGTCGTCATCATGTTGGACGTCCCCAGTGTCCAGGTACAGCCAGGGTCGTCATCATGTTGGACGTCCCCAGTGTCCAGGTGCAGCCAGGGTCGTCATCATGCTGGACGTCCCCAGTGTCCAGGTGCAGCCAGGGTCGTCATCATGTTGGACGTCCCCAGTGTCCAGGTGCAGCCAGGGTCGTCATCATGCTGGACGTCCCCAGTGTCCAGGTGCAGCCAGGGTCGTCATCATGTTGGACGTCCCCAGTGTCCAGGTGCAGCCAGGGTCGTCATCATGTTGGACGTCCCCAGTGTCCAGGTGCAGCCAGGGTCATCATCATGTTGGACGTCCCCAGTGTCCAGGTGCAGCCAGGGTCGTCATCATGCTGCCCGTCTCTGCATCGCCTGATCCGTGGTGCACCGGTGGGTCGGTGGCTGTCGTGACATGGTAATGTTACCGTCATGTTCCGCGTCTCATCTCACGTCTGTCTAGGTGGGCTAAGCTGGTCTGGTTTGAATGAACCATATACAAGTAAGGCGTATCACTGTTGTGAGTCTCAGTAAATATGGAGGTAATATGGTTGTGCAGTCTCTCTCTCTCTCTCTCTCTCTCTCTCTCTCTCTCTCTCTCTCTCTCTCACAGAGAGAGAGAGAGAGAGAGAGAGAGAGAGAGAGAGAGAGAGAGAGAGAGAGAGAGAGAGGGTATATGCATCGCATTTTGATAATTTAACAATCATATGTAATACAAAATATATGCTTCTTCCGAAAATTTCCTGGAAATTGGTTGAGGTAGAGCGGAGGTATCGTGGCAAAGTTGTGTGTCACACAAGAACGAGTTTTCTAATCGCCTGGTTTTACTGGCGGCCTCGTTGTGACGTCACTACATCAACACCGACATTTTGATTTGCAAGTTAATTGCAAGATGACTTTGCTCCGCTGTGTGTGTGTTTTCAATACTTTTCGTGTTTGTGATGTTCTTTCGTTTGTATTCTATAGTTAATAGTTTTGTAGTGAGTTTAGTTACGTTGCTGTAGTTGTAGTATAGTGATTTATAGTTTGTATTTGAACTAAATCAGATGAGCAGTGTTGAGGATGACCCTGGGCCATTTTCATGTGGTAATGCAGAAGGGAGCGACCACAGGCAGGCAGTAGTGGTGTTTACCAAGCCATTCCCAACACCATCGTACTGGCTGCCTCTATGTAATGTACCACATTCCTCTGTTGAAAAAGAAATAGAGAATTTCACTGAATTACAGACTGGGTTGTTAATGTCCATCTTTCTAAATTGTTTTATTTTGTCTTCGTTAAGAATTTCTTCTTGTGTTTGATGTGCATTGTTTTGAGAATTCTTTGTTATATAACAAAACATGTTCTGTATCTACTGTTTCCTGTCTTTATGTAGATAAGTATTTCTGATACTGATTTTATTACTATGTTGTTCTTCTGTAACATTTATAGAATTTTTTTTGTTATGTGGCAATGTTTTTCTTCTTGTTATTCTATACCAATGTGTACAATTCTATTACGTAGCAATGTTTTTCTTCTTGTTATTTTATACAAATGTGCACAATTTTGTTTTGTTAAAGATTTTTGGACGCATTGATTTGTTTTATTGTTGTCTTTGTTGTTGTTGTTGTTGTTGTTGTTGGTGTCGTTGTTGTTGTTGTTGTTTTTGTATTACTTTAGTTAATTAAATGATTCCTGGTACGTGCCACTATCTAGCTGGGGGCGAATGTTGAGTTGCTTTCGGCCCTAGATGATGGGCCTCATCTTAGATGTTGCCTTAAATGTTGCCTTCTGCAACAATAATACTATACAGAATATCTTAATCAGGAATTAACCAGAAAATTCTCTTGGATGCATCTATAAAGTGCCATGTGGAAATTGTGATGAATTTTATATTGGGCAGACTGGTAAGGATCTTTCTGTTAGACTTAAGCAACATAAATATAGTATAAGAACGGCACAAGAATCAAATGCCTTGTTTAATCACGTTAAAAACTATGATCATTGTATTGACTAGAGTAATGCCATCTCAGTTATTAACTCTGACTCTATTACCACGAGAAATATCATTGAATCTTCTTTTATTAAATACACAAAGAATTATAATCTTAATATTAGTGATGATCTATACAAATTAGATAACTTTATTGTTGATAGAATTTGCAAAATGATAAATTTATGATGCACTCGTTGTCTGTCTCGGACAATCACATATTTACCAAATGGCGTCCTAGCTACGTCTCTTCGATGTATATCAACTGACTGTTACATTTCTCTCTTGTGTCACCCCTGATGATGTGATTATTACACGAAATTTCGCTTGGGAACTTATCGTGTTTCATTTTCCACGTGGACTCATAGGAATATATATACACATGTACATATTCATACCTTGCTTGCCTTTATCCATTCTCGGCGCTACTCCGTGTGTGTGTGTGTGTGTGTGTGTGTGTGTGTGTGTGTGTGTGTGTCTGTCTGTCTGTCTGTCTATCTGCATACGTATCTTCTGCATATCGTGGAAGGCGACTGAGGGTTGGGAACTGGGGGTTGGAAATCTTCCCCTTCTGTATTACTTTTGAAATGAAGGAACAGAGGAAGGAGCCCAGCTAAGTTTCCTTCTAGGATTCATTCACTTATTCCTGACGCTACCTTCTTCTTGCGGGAAATGGCAAACAAATATGAAAAATAGAGTATGAAAGTAAAAGGAAAGTGGGCAGGTGCTATGTGTTCTGTGTCCTTGATAACCATTTGATGTGACTCATTCAGATAAGGTCCAAAACGCCAGTTGTGAAGACGTACAAAGGATAATAGAACGGTGTACGTACGTACGTACGTAGTGTGAGTATCTTGACTGATAGAAAGTATTGAAAGCGGCAGGAAGTAGTGAGATATTGTATTGTGCTTCGTACAAGACTGGCGGGCGACTCCGTCCTTCGTGCTGTGCCACACACAGTCTGGTGATTGTCGGGATGTGTAGCCATAATGTTTGATCTTATGACCATTAGTGATACATCATGTGATGTTTACTATCACAACATCGGCTTCTTCCTCCTCCTCCAGGAGAGTGGCAATCAGGTGGCGGTTATTGTGGTAGCCCGGCACCTGCAATTGTAAGATTTCAAGCAACGTTGAGAAAATGGGACACATTATAAAGAGTTCCATAATTTCTCTAATCCTTCCCCAAATTCATGTGGACCTGCAACACTGAAAATGTTTAAATACGGTTGGTGTAGAGGGAGGGAGAGGCAGGCCTGGGATGAGAGTGGGGCTTTGTAGGAGAGAAAGGCTCGGGATGAGAGAGGCTGAACACAAGATGTTTGGCCAGAGAGTGAGGCTTTGAAGGAGAGAGAGGCTTGGGATGAGCATTAGGTTGTACCAGAGAGAGAGGCCTGGGATGAGGGTTGGGTTGTACCAGAGAGAGGCTTGGGATGTGGGTTGGGTTGTACCAGAGAGAGAGGCTTGGGATGAGGGTTGGGTTGTACCAGAGAGAGAGGCTTGGGATGAGGGTTGGGTTGTACCAGAGAGAGAGGCCTGGGATGTGGGTTGGGTTGTACCAGAGAGAGAGGCTTGGGATGAGGGTTGGGTTGTACCAGAGAGAGAGGCTTGGGATGAGGGTTGGGTTGTACCAGAGAGAGAGGCTTGGGATGAGGGTTGAGTTGTACCAGAGAGAGAGGCTTGGGATGAGGGTTGGGTTGTACCAGAGAGAGGCTTGGGATGAGGGTTGGGTTGTACCAGAGAGAGAGGCTTGGGATGAGGGTTGGGTTGTACCAGAGAGAGAGGCTTGGGATGAGGGTTGGGTTGTACCAGAGAGAGAGGCTTGGGATGAGGGTTGGGTTGCACCAGAGAGAGAGGATTGGAATGAGGGAGTCTGAACATGAGATAGGGTTGTGAGGAATGAGGATTTGAAAGAGAGAGAGACTTTATGTGAGAAAGGCAGAACAGGCGGAGGAGGCTTGGGATGTGAAAAAGGCTATAAATGAGAGAGGCTTTGGGATGAGAATGACGCTGTGAATGAGACATAAACTTATGATAGGAGAAGCTGGACACAAAGAAGGGGTTGAGGAAACGTAAGGCTGTGAAGGAGAGAGAGGTTTGCTGTGAGAAAGGCTGGACACGAGAGAAACGCTTGGGATGAGAGTTAGGATGGATACGAGAGAGACATCGGATGAGAGAGACTGTGAAGGAGAGATAGCCTTCGGATGAGAGAGACTGGACACGAGAGGAAGGTTTAGGGCGACAGTAAGAGTTGATACGAGAGATAAGCTAAGGATGAAGCCAGGCCAGGCGCGAGAAAGGCTTGGAGTTACATAGATACACAGAACACACAGCCAGGAGATCTGGCCTTAACACTACTTAACAAAATGTATTGCCATAACAGCAGTAGAAGAAAAGGAGCGCAAAGCAAAGGTTCCCTCCCCATCCTCCACTCCCTCCGGCAACACGCAGCATGGAAAACAGGTAGAAAAAATACCTTGCAGGATTGATATGGCGGAAGGAAATGTTTACATGAAAGTCATAAGGTAGAATGAACATGAATATGTCATGCATCCCACCACCAAGGACATGCATCCCTTCACTTTCAGTCATAAAGACAACAGTAAGGATATATCTATGCTCCAGCCTCCCGACTTACCATGACTATATTATTCCTAATGTTGAAGAATGATATTATGAATTTTACTTACTCTCACAAAGCAGGTGACATGGGTTCATCAATGTTGGTATGTTACCTGGCCAGGGAGAGATCAGTGGTTGAGAAGGTAGCATGATATACCACTGCGTTATGATAACTGATTAACTGAATTATTCCATACTGGAGAGAGAGAGAGAGAGAGAGAGAGAGAGAGAGAGAGAGAGAGAGAGAGAGAGAGAGAGAGAGAGAGAGAGAGAGAGAGAGAGAGAGAGAGAGACTGTGTGAGAGAAGCTGGACACGAGAGAGAGGCTTTAGATGTGAAAAAGTCTGTGAAGGAAATAGAGGCTTATTGTAAGACACCGTGACGGAGAAAGATAATTGTCATGAGAGTTAGGATGGACTCGAGAGAGAGAAGCTTGGGACGAGAGTCAGGCAGGACAGGAGAGAGAGGCTTGGGACGAGAGTCAGGCTGGACAGGAGAGAGAGGCTTGGGACGAGAGTCAGGCAGGACAGGAGAGAGAGGCTTGGGATGAGAGATGCTGGATATGGGATAGACCCCTGGGATAAGAGTTAGGCTGGACATGAGAGGGAAGCCTGGGATGAGAGTGAGGCTTTGAAGGATAGAGAGGCTTGGGATGAGAGAAGCTGGACATGAGGGGCGCTTGGGATGAGAATGATGCTGTGAATGAGACATAAACTTATGATAAGAGAAGCTGGACACAAGGAAGAGGTTGAGGAAACGTAAGGCTGTGAAGGAGAGAGAGGTTTGCTGTGAGAAAGGCTGGACACGAGAGAAACGCTTGGGATGAGAGTTAGGATGGATACGGATGAGAGAGACTGTGAAGGAGAGATAGCCTTCGGATGAGAGAGACTGTGAAGGAGAGATAGCCTTCGGATGAGAGAGACTGGACACGAGAGGGAGGTTTAGGGTGACAGCAAGAGTTGATACGAGAGATAAGCTAAGATGTGTATGAGTAGTTTTCCTCCTCTTGCATATCACACATGGATAACGGCCATTGTCATGTTTTATAAACTGATTTGAATGTGGCGCGTCAGACGACCCTTGACAGAGCCATCTAGCGGGGGTCCGAAAAAACATTTGCGCGTTCGGTTGTTCGTTGATCAAATCACACCTCGAGGCGGCCACTTTCCTGTCTTTCGTTTATAGTCTTTGATATCTAGCAAAACAAAATTGGTCATATTCTCCAGGTATGTTCTCCAGGTATTTAATTTACAAATACAATTAAAGAATGGAGAAAGTTGAAAAGTAAGTAATACATAGTTTATCAGCTACGCGGCTAAACTATATAATTTTTGACAATAACATGAATCTAACGTAGTTTTGTAAGCTAATTTCAAAATATGTCTTTTCAGGAGAAACTATAAGAAAGTATTTAAAACTACGAAAAATGAAATAATGCTTTAAATAGAGACTAACCTTTACTTTGTGCAAGTTAGGCCGGCCTGCTGTGACGTAGCCTCGTCGCTTACCAAAATTTCTGGATATTTTCGCTTGGTTAACTGTATATATATATATTTTTATAACAAGAACCTAACCTTCAAACCGACTTTTACACTCTAATTTTAAGATATGCCTTTTGGGGGGAAATTATGATAACATAGTACTAGAAATTATAAAAGAAAATATATTAGGCTCTTAAATAGATGGTAATCTTGCTTTTATTTCAGTAAAGCATTTCCCCCATTCCCTCCCCCAAGTCTTATTTGTGTTTATATTTTTGCTTGTTAACTCTTCTTTTTGTGTTTACAGTGAGGCAAGTGAGTGTTTACCATGTTTACAGTGAGGCAAGTGAGTCTTTACCATAACTACAGTGAGGCAAGTGAGTGTTTACCATGTTTACAGTGAGGCAAGTGAGTGTTTACCATAACTACAGTGAGGCAAGTGAGTGTTTACCATGTTTACAGTGAGGCAAGTGAGTGTTGACCATGTTTACAGTGAGGTAAGTGAGTGCTGACCATGTTTACAGTGAGGCAAATGAGCGTTTAACATGTTTACAGTGAGGCAAGTGAGTGCTGACCATGTTTACAGTGAGGCAAATGAGCGTTTAACATGTTTTCAGTGAGGCAAATGAGCGTCTAACATGTTTACATTGAGGCAAGTGAGTGCTGACCATGTTTACAGTGAGGCAAGTGATTGCTGACCATGTTTACAGTGAGGCAAGTGAGTGCTGACCATGTTTACAGTAAGGCATGTTCAAATAACATATCAGCTTTACATTTTCAAACAACAGATCAGCTCTTACGTGTTCAAACAACAGATCGAACTTACGTGTTCAAACAACAGATCAGCTCTTCCGTGTTCAAACAACAGATCAGATCTTACGTGTTAAAACAAAAGATCAGCTCTTCCGTGTTCAAACAACAGATCAGATCTTACGTGTTCAAACAACAGATCAGCTCTTCCGTGTTCAAACAACAGATCAGATCTTACGTGTTCAAACAACAGATCAGCTCTTCCGTGTTCAAACAACAGATCAGATCTTAGGTGTTCAAACAACAGATCAGATCTTACGTGTTCAAACAACAGATCAGCTCTTCCGTGTTCAAACAACAGATCAAATATTACGTGTTCAAACAACAGATCAGCTCTTACGTGTTCAAACAATAGATCAGATATTACGTGTTCAAACAACAGGTCAGATCTTACGTGTTCAAACAACAGATCAGATCTTACGTGTTCAAACAACAGATCAGCTTTTACGTGTTCAAACAACAGATCAGCTCTTACGTGTTCAAAAAACAGATCAGATCTTACGTGTTCAAACAACAGATCAGATCTTACGTGTTCAAACAACAGATCAGCTCTTACGTATTTAAACAACAGATCAGATCTTACGTGTTCAAACAACAGATCAGCTCTTCCGTGTTCAAACAACAGATCAGATCTTACGTATTCAAACAACAGATCAGATCTTATGTATTTAAACAACAGATCAGATCTTACGTGTTCAAACAACAGATCAGCTCTTCCGTGTTCAAACAACAGATCAGATCTTACGTATTCAAACAACAGATCAGATCTTATGTATTTAAACAACATATCAGATCTTACGTGTTCAAACAACAGATCAGCTCTTCCGTGTTCAAACAACAGATCAAATCTTACGTGTTCAAACAACAGATCAGCTCTTACGTGTTCAAACAACAGATCAGATCTTACGTGTTCAAACAACAGATCAGCTCTTCCGTGTTCAAACAACAGATCAGATATTACGTGTTCAAACAACAGGTCAGATCTTACGTGTTCAAACAACAGATCAGATCTTAGGTGTTCAAACAACAGATCAGCTCTTCCGTGTTCAAACAACAGATCAGCTCTTCCGTGTTCAAACAACAGATCAGCTCTTACGTGTTCAAAAACAGATTAGATCTTACGTGTTCAAACAACAGATCAGATCTTACGTATTCAAACAACAGATCAGATCTTACGTGTTCAAACAACAGATCAGCTCTTCCGTGTTTAAACAACAGATCAGATCTTACGTGTTCAAACAGCAGATCAGATCTTACGTGTTCAAACAACAGATCAGCTCTTCCGTGTTCAAACATCAGATCAGATCTTACGTGTTCAAACAACAGATCAGCTCTTCCGTGTTCAAACAACAGATCAGATATTACGTGTTCAAACAACAGGTCAGATCTTACGTGTTCAAACAACAGATCAGATCTTACGTGTTCAAACAACAGATCAGCTCTTCCGTGTTCAAACAACAGATTAGCTCTTACGTGTTCAAACAACAGATCAGATCTTACGTGTTCAAACAACAGATCAGATCTTACGTGTTCTAACAACAGATCAGCTCTTCCGTGTTCAAACAACAGATCAGATCTTACGTGTTCAAACAACAGATCAGCTCTTACGTGTTCAAACAACAGATCAGATCTTACGTGTTCAAACAACAGACCAGCTATTACGTGTTCAAACAAAAGATCAGATCTTACGTGTTCAAACATCATGATTAACAGAGGCTCGTAAGAACAGATGGCCCGTGGGAGCATTTTTGTGATGCAACCAAGTATATGTAACTCACAGTAAAATGATGATAAATAGAAATATGGCATGTGTGTGTGTGTGTGTGTGTGTATGTGTGTGTGTGTGTGTATGTGTGTGTGTGTGTGTGTGTGTGTGTGTGTGTGTGTGTGTGTGTGTGTGTGTGTGTGTGTCTTACATGTTGCTCGGCCACCAACATATTCAAGCGCCTGTTAGCCATGATAAATTATGGCTATACATGAAGTAGTATTGAATACAACAATGAAAAAATAAGTCAATAATAGATAATTACAATAGATAATTACATCATGTAAGTATGCTTGAGAACACAGGTAACACACTAAACAATTATTAGAGTACTCATAAATTCACATATGTAAGGAAAGTAATATAAATATTATGAATGACATACAGTAGAATATCAGTATACAAATAAAATGATAAAGATCCAAACAACTTATTGAATACATATTATTGTGAAGTCAAAGTTCTCCATAAATAAGGAAATGCTGCTGTTGTAACTACTTCCTAAATATCCAACGAGGATGTAGGAAATTTATATTGTTGTAGAGGACAATATAAGATAAATACTATGAATAACAATATGATGATGATGATGATGAATACAATAGACAATGAAATCATGGAAATTCCAGAAATATGAAGGTGGACTTCAAAGGAACAAAAGGCAAAACATTTATTGGAGAATCTAAATCGTCCTCAACCTTAGATGGAAGATGTGGCACCTTTACTTCATCATTGAGTGAGAGGTTAATGTTATGAGGGATTCGTTCTGTACTCGGGATTGTTCTATTCATTTGTCCCAAGTAATGATCATGAGTTCCAAACAATGTAAAATTGGAACTGATAAGAGTACATTGTGTTCCTAACTGAATGTATCCCAGAAACAAGTAAGATTTGGGATGGTTATGTGGGCAATGAATAAGAACATTTTGTGGGTCTGGGATAAACAGTACATGATAATGGTCCATATTCTTAATCCAAGGTTCATTGACAACAATTTTCTTGAAAGAACAACCATTAAGAACACTTTCTTCAGATACAAGAAGTAGGTTGAACACACATGAATTTGTTTGTAAAGTAGGAACAACCATAGTATTGTGGGGCAAATCAAGTTGTCAAGCAATGGTTTATGGCACAAAGCTAGATCATGCAAGGAGGGATGTGCAGTCAACGAGGAGTTAACATTATATAAGAGAAAGTTCATGTTGTCATCAGTATGAATGAGAATTTTAAGTTCATGTTGTCATCAGTATGAATGAAAATTTTTTGCAACTCTTTTGTATAATTAAAAGGGAATGGTATTACGTTTACAAGTAATGGAGTCAGTGAATGGTATATGGATAATGACCGCTTTGAGAATCACATCAAACGTTAGTAAGAAGTAATACCTGGCCACCTGCTGTACTGAGCCAGCTGGGTGGCTGGGCTGCAGTCCAACTGTGTCATCATCATCATCATCATCATCATCATCATCATCATCGCTTGCTGAATAATACGTCTGAGTTCCACATAAGGGGAAAATGATGGCCTGACAACTTGGTTTGCCACAGTATTAACATCTTCCAATAAACCAGTGAAATAATGTGCATAATATGTGATTTGGGTATGTAAACTATCAACATATGTGGAAATAGTCACCATAGCATATATGGTATTAACAATCTTTGACAGTAGTTCTACCTGTTGTGTCAAGTTATTAACAGTTAACATTATGTCATTCAAATATTTAGAATGTTGTTTTAAGATCTTAGCTTTAGCCTTAATATACCTGTTGTTGAGAAGTTGTTAAAATTGTAAGGATTTACTCTGATTCCTAACTGAATTAAGTTCTTCCTGAGTAGCAGTACAAAATAAATATGATTAGAGGGAACCTACACAATTAAGCAGAGCTCTTTTGCTTCTCTGCTTTTTCGTGTTGATCCTGGCATTAGTATTTACTGGAGATTCAATGTCTTGTATTATGTCATACAGTATCACGCAGGTACTATTCAGTTTCTACGTTCACTGCTTTAACAAGTTGGAGGAGGAGCAACACTAGAGTTTCTGATGGATGCACTGGTGTAAAACTTGAGTAGGGTAGAGCGTAAGCCAGATACGGCCTCCAGTAGTTTCACTAAATTATCGTAAGTGTAGGGTAGACCCTCCAGGCCCAACTTAACTGAGACTGTGTCCCCCACGAGGTGGACCCCGCGGGGGGTCGTGAGAAGGGCGCCTGGTACTGCCATGGTGTCATATACAGGAAGACACCATAAGGACATGAGGAGGAAGAACCTGGAAAATGATAAACTAAGCAACCTCTTAAAGGCGAGGTCTTAATGATGTGTGTGTGGTGGTGATGTGAGGGTGGTGGTGATGTGTCTGTGGTGGTGATGTGAGGGTGGTGGTGATGTGAGGGTGGTGGTGTGGGGACAGACTGAACAGTGGTAGAAGTTGGTTGAGTGACATTGTTTGGGGTTTGAGAAGTACTGTCTGTTGTGGTACCGGGATGATCATGTTCACAATACTGTACAACTTTCAAGTGGTCCTCATGTTCTTCACGAATGTCACCTGTGTTTAGATGCCGAACCCTAAACTTATGTCCCTTTAAATGAGCTAAGACTCTATAGAGAACAGAACATTTTGGGCCAAGTTTACGATCCTCACTTGTAGAGTTTAATTCCTGCACCATTACCAAGAGTCCGGGAGCCACGTACCTTTGATGGTTTTGCGGATTTATCAGCCTGGTTCGTGAAGGTTGTAGTGGCTTCACCTAGATTTTCTTTGATCCTTTGATGAATCAAATGAGTCGTGCGATATTTTTCCGCTACAACTGATTTCTGAACCGCTGGACATGAAGGAGGGGACGCTATTATGTCATACGGCAACACTTTATCAAAACAGAGGCCATTCGAGGCTGGGTGATGTGCCATTATATTACATTTACTTATGTTATACAATTCATAGAGTTCTTCTAATAATGAGTTATTTAATTCCCCTCCGTTATCTGTGACTAAAATCTTTGGAGCATTATATCTGTCTATGATATATTTTTTGAACGCCCTACCGACGGTGGCTGCGTCTTTATTTTGAACGGGGACTAATTCACAATATCTCGCGAAGGCGTCAGTAATTATCAAGATGTATCTGTAGCCTGCCATGAACCTAGGAAAACCTCCTAATATGTCCATATGAACTCTTTCCCATGGGTATGAAGGTAAAGGATATCTTAACACAGTCTGCGGGGTAGTGGAACTTCCCTTGTGAGTGTTACAGGTTTGGCACCTCAAAATATGATCTGTAATGTTTTTCTGCATCTTGGCCAAAAATACCTCAAACAAGTCTGCTTATAGCATCTATCTGCGCCTGGGTGTGCGGCCTGTGGTGAATCATGTGCTAACTTTAAAAAATCCTGTACTAATGCTGTTTGAATTATTGTTTGTTTAACAACACGGCCAGGCACTCCTAATTTCGCGTCCCTGCACAAGACTCACTCACTGTGCTAGATACAATTCTCTGACTGGAACAACTGTGTTAACATCCAAGGAAGATCGTTTTCCCTCTAGGAATTCTATGACAGGACCCCAGACTGGGTCATCCCGTTGATGCTGTCTCAACCTTTCTACATCAAAATCAACGAGGCTATTATTTACAGTGACTGCACCCACTCTGCGGAGAAAGCGCGTCTGCAACTACATTGGATGAGCCAGAAACAAAACGAAAATCTGGATCAAATACTTGTATAATTAGAAACCATTTCTGAAACTTTCCTGTAGGATCTTGTCGTTGAAAAATACCTACCAGTGCCCAGTGATCTGTATAAACTGTAATAGGGTAACCATATATGTATTCCATAAAATGTTTGAGTACCCAAACAACTGCAAGGCCTTCTAACTCAGTTATTGAGTATTTCGATTCCGTCTTTGAACATGAACGGTTCGCATAGGCTATGGGAAAAAGTCTACCCTTATTTGACTCCTGCATAAGTACAGCTCCAAGACCATGTTTAAAGCATCTGTGTGCAAAATGAAGGGTTTGTCAAAGTTGGGAAACCGAAGGATAGGCGCCTCGATTAAGTATTGTTTGAATAAGTTTAATGCACTGTAGACCACTGGAATGTAACTTCCTGTTTCAGAAATAAAGTGAGAGGGTTTGTGATCTTCGCGAAAATAGCGATAAATCTTCGATAATATCTTGCTGAACTAAGGAAGGATTTGACCTTTGTTGTGGAAGGGACTGGCCATTCTACAATTGTTTTGACTTTATGTGCATTAGGTTGAATGCCGTTTTCATCAACGGTGTGACCTAAGTAATTAATTCTTGTTTGTAGAAAGGAACATTTGGATAACTTGACTTTTAGGTTCGCATCCTTAAGTCGTAGAAATACTCTCTCAAGACTTTTGAAATGAAAAGCAATATCTGGAGACATGACAATTATATCATCAAGATAAACCAATACATCTTGGCCCAACACATGACGACAAATGTTAGTCATTAACCTTGAGAAGGTGATCACCGGTGAGGAATGAAGACCGAAGGCCATGATGCATATGAACTTGTTCATTTTCACGGCTAAGATTTTCATCCTCTGAGCGAAGCCATACAATAATCGTCCTTATCTACTCTGAGCATTGGATATCCTCCTGATGATCAAGATTGCTGTTTTGGTTGTCCGTTTCCCTTGTTACTGCTACGCCTCACTGCACACCTTACATTAGTGCCTTCCACAGTATTAGGGACAGCTGCTGGGCCTCACTGTAGCTACTTCTGGGACGGTTGCCAATCTTCCTCGTATTCCCTCATGACCACAGCGCCAAACCGACTCCCGCCATCAGGCCGAGACGCACAAACATCTCTGACAAAATTGAGACAACCACTTTCGCGTCAGTTTTGACACCAAGTGAATTTATACGACAATTACGCTCAAGATGCTTGGTTTTTCGTTCATGGATTGAACAGAAGAAACCAACGATGGTTGCTACTGCCCAATCCATGAAGTCCCCCCCACCACGGAAAGGTAACCAAGCTTCGGGGGGGATGGGTGTTTACCCTGACGCCAACGGAGAAACTCAATACAATATTTTTATTATAACTTTCCTTAATCTTGAAAAATGAATCAATCAGAGGGAACAATAGCCCCAGTCATATGAAGATTGGCTAACCAAATGTATATAGTTGTCAGTCCTCCTCAAACTTGTATATTCTCGATCATTAGAGCATCCATCTATTCATCTCATATAAGTGTTGCTAGGACAGTTGTCTATTAGTGCAGAGATCTTTTCCTCGGTAAAGAAAGTGTAGCCGGACTCCGCCCTCATGAGGTTACTGCACGACACCAAAGATCACCCTTTGGTAGACTGTGCTATAGGCAGCACAGCTCCGTCAAAGATCTCACTCCATAAGTGAACTTATATAGATTCCTTTTTTAACATTTTGTTCTGTCTATAAGGAACTCATCAGTTCTTCTCCAGTGAAAGCAAGAAATCATCGAGAAATTCATTTGCTTCCTCAATATCAGGATCTTGTGGCTCTGTGTGGGGGACGGGGCTGGTGGTCTCTGTGACTGGCTGTGTCTGGGGAGCGGGGCTGGTTGTCTCTGTGACTTGCTGTGTCTGGGGAGCGGGGCTGGTGGTCTCTGTGACTGGCTGTGTCTGGGGAGCGGGGCTGGTGGTCTCTGTGACTGGCTGTGTCTGGAGATCAGGGGAAGTCTTGGGTATAAATTTCAATATACTGTGAGCAATATCGTCTCTCAACCGATTCCTCTCGATCTTCTCTTGCACGGCCTTCATGATACGTTTGGGCGGCTTTCTCCATTTTCTTTGCATTTCAGTTGATGATCCTGCGCCATCGAGCCACATGATACCAGAATAGTATCGTTCCTGTTTCCCAACGGGTCCAATCTTGGTGTCACACATGATGCCGAGTGAACCCAAATGGCGGCCGATGTTTACGTTGGAAGCCACGGGCTCGTTATGTATCTTGCAGTAACTTTCATACCGTTGCTGCAGCTCTTTCCTGCTGATAAGGTACCGCTTCATAGTAATAGTCTTTCCCTTCATTTGAACGAAGGTATTCATGAAACTAACAAAGGAAGCCTTTCCTTTGTAATCCCGTTTGTAGTAACAGAAAGCCATTGAAGACGTGGATTGGGTCAGGCGAAGTTACACAAACTAACAAGACAGTCCTATAATCAATGGTCCTGTATCAGCACTGAACTCGAAATACGTCAGAACGGCAATTTCAACCCAGGGCTGGAGGGCCAGTTGATGATATTCTCACGTCTTGCTCAACCAAGTAACCTCGGTTAGACCTTGTTTATATTAAAATATAGTAAAGCTAATATAGTGAAGTTTGATGTTTCTATTTATATGTAAGATGCAATGTAGTTTATATAAGGTTCACCTTTCAGATGGGTTCCTGATATACCAACTTACATTCATATATATATATATATATATATATATATATATATATATATATATATATATATATATATATATATATAACTGAATATAGGTTGGTATATCAGGAATCCATCTGAAAGGCAAGATATGTCCAAAGTAAGATATTTATAAGGATGTAGTGAAGATGGCCTTGACCAAGATAAAGGCCACTGATGTTGAAAACGAGATGACTGTGAGGATGTAGTGAAGATAGATTTTCATTAAGATAGAGTTCAGTGCTGTGAAAGTGACTTTGTACAAGGATGTAGTGAGGATCGCTTTTGACCAAAAAATACGCTAGTGATATTGAAAATATTATGATTATGAAGAAGTAGTGAAGATGGCTTTTAACCAGATAGAGGCCAATGATATTGAAAATGAGATAACTATACCGATGTAGTGAAGATAGTCTTTCACCAAAATAAACGTCATTGATGATGAAAACAAGATGACTGTGAAGATGTGAAAATAACCTTAAACCACAGAAAAGCCATTGATATTCAAAATGATTGTGATGATGTAGTGAAGATGGCGTTGACCATGATAAACGCCAGTGATATTGAAAATGACATCTAGATAAGTCAAAATAAACAACTAACAATCAAATCAAATAATTAATTCAAAAGCTAGGGTAAGCAACCAGAAATAAAGTCTTAGAAAGTCCAACAAATAACACCAAACGAAAAAAAATTAAACAAAAAAAATAGATGGAATATTTCCTATGTATGTCCATTATTGTGTTAATATATAAATATAAGATATATATATATATATATATATATATATATATATATATATATATATATATATATATATATATATATATATATATTTTTTTTTTTTCATACTTTGTCGCTGTCTCCCGCGTTTGCGAGGTAGCGCAAGGAAACAGACGAAAGAAATGGCCCAACCCCCCCCATACACATGTACATACACACGTCCACACACGCAATATACATACCTACACAGCTTTCCATGGTTTACCCCAGACGCTTCACATGCCTTGATTCAATCCACTGACAGCACGTCAACCCCTGTATACCACATCGCTCCAATTCACTCTATTCCTTGCCCTCCTTTCACCCTCCTGCATGTTCAGGCCCCGATCACACAAAAATCCTTTTCACTCCATCTTTCCACCTCCAATTTGGTCTCCCTCTTCTCCTCGTTCCCTCCACCTCCGACACATATATCCTCTTGGTCAATCTTTCCTCACTCATTCTCTCCATGTGCCCAAACCACTTCAAAACACCCTCTTCTGCTCTCTCAACCACGCTCTTTTTATGGATGGGGTTGTTAGGGAGGTAAATGCAAGAGTTTTGGAAAGAGGGGCAAGTATGAAGTCTGTTGGGGATGAGAGAGCTTGGGAAGTGAGTCAGTTGTTGTTCGCTGATGATACAGCGCTGGTGGCGGATTCATGTGAGAAACTGCAGAAGCTGGTGACGGAGTTTGGTAAAGTGTGTGGAAGAAGAAAGTTAAGAGTAAATGTCAATAAGAGCAAGGTTATTAGGTACAGTAGGGTTGAGGGTCAAGTCAATTGGGAGGTGAGTTTGAATGGAGAAAAACTGGAGGAAGTGAAGTGTTTTAGATATCTGGGAGTGGATCTGTCAGCGGATGGAACCATGGAAGCGGAAGTGGATCATAGGGTGGGGGAGGGGGCGAAAATTTTGGGAGCCTTGAAAAATGTGTGGAAGTCGAGAACATTATCCCGGAAAGCAAAAATGGGTATGTTTGAAGGAATAGTGGTTCCAACAATGTTGTATGGTTGCGAGGCGTGGGCTATGGATAGAGTTGTGCGCAGGAGGATGGATGTGCTGGAAATGAGATGTTTGAGGACAATGTGTGGTGTGAGGTGGTTTGATCGAGTAAGTAACGTAAGGGTAAGAGGGATGTGTGGAAATAAAAAGATATATATATATATATATATATATATATATATATATATATATATATATATCTTTTTTATTTTTAAACTATTCGCCATTTCCCGCGTTAGCGAGGTAGCGTTAAGAACAGAGGACTGGGCCTTTTTTGGAATATCCTCACCTGGCCCCCTATGCTCCTTCTTTTGGAGGAAAAAAAAAACAAAAAAAACGAGGGGAGGATTTCCATCCCCCCGCTCCCTCCCCTTTTAGTCGCCTTCTAAGACACGCAGGGAATACGTGGGAAGTATTCTTAATCCCCTATCCCCAGGGATAATATGTATATATATATATATATATATATATATATATATATATATATATATATATATATATATATATATATATATAATCCCTGGGGATAGGGGAGAAAGAATACTTCCCAAGTATTCCCTGCGTGTTGTAGAAGGCGACTAAAAGGGAAGGGAGTGGGGGTGATGGAATTCCTCCCCTCTCGTTTTTTCTTTTTTTCTTTTAATTTTCCAAGAGAAGGAAAAGAGAAGGGGGCCAGGTGAGGATATTCCCGCAAAGGCTTAGTCCTCTGTTCTTAACGCTACCTTGCTAACGCTGGAAATGGCGAATAGTATGAAAAAAAAAAAAGATATATATATAAAGTATGAATAAATGTGGCGGGGTGGCGACGAGAATGAATAAAAGCAGTAAGTATGAAGTATGTACATGTGTATATATGTATGTGTATGTATATGTATAGGTTGAAATGCATAGGTATGTATATGGGCGTTTCTGCACGTGTATGTGTATGTGGGAGGATTGGCCCATTCTTTCGTGTGATTCCTTTCGCTGCCTCGCTAACGCGGGATACAGCGAGAAATTATAAGTAAATAAAGTATACAAGTAATGGGGATGTGTGTTTGTGGTAGTAGTGGGTGGGTGTGTTAAGCGTGGAAAGGAAGGCCTGTTAAAGTCCTTTTTTGTAGACTGGAGGTTTGAAAACGGGGTTTAACGGGCCTCGGTGCCTCTATATATGGTGAAATACGTGCTTGCCATTATATAAGAATGTTCCTACGTATTCCCTGCAGAACTGGTAAAAGAGGGGTTCCCTTATTTACCGTTTTTCTTTAAGTCTTAGCTTAGCTCTTTAGCTTAGTGAAGCATTCCCCCATTTCCTCCCCTAAATTTCATTTGTGTTTATTTTCTATGTTTACTCTTCTCTTTTTGTGTTTACAGACAAGTGGTTGTTGACCGGTATTTCTGGTGTTGCTGGACCACTGGTACATCTCACGAAGGTTGTTTGGACACAATTGTGCGACCATGTGAGAGGTGATGACAGCAGCAGAACTCCACCCAGCTTGGTACGTCCAGCTGACCCTACTGTGGGGCGCTTGTCTGTCTGATCAGCTGCCTCGTATATTGTCTTAGAGATGTAAGGTGTTACAAGTACCTTTTGTGTGGAGTGGTACCACACGCCACCCCAGAATCTGGGGTCTAGCCCCACTGGTATGGACTCTAGTAAGCCAACCACTCACTACTGCCGTAGTGGGTAGTGGTGATGACCGACCTACGCTGGACATTAAGTCCACAAATGCAGAATTTGTTATGTTACATGTGACCAGTTCAACGCTTCCCTCAACCCCTTCCTCATCAAGTAAGTGATTGGCAGGCAGGCTGGTGCTGTTGAGATGGTAAGGAAACTGGTTAGTGGTGATCTTGCTAAAGTTATGAAATCATGTAGCAGACTTACTTAAACTGAGAACGTTTCGCTTTTACGATGTTGTGGCTTCCATTCCAGTGACCATGAAGTCATGCAGAGGAGTAATTTTCTGTCCTGATGTCATGGTCACGAGTGAGGACGACATAGTAAATGGACTTCCAGATGAGGAAGTGATCGCTGCTTGACTTATCACAAAACTTATTGACGGCGAGCCACGTACAACCCACCTGATCACTCTAACGTTCGGAAATCCAAATTGCCAAAGGATATTGCCGTAGGTTAGGTTAGGTTAGGTAGCTGTGAGACCTTACATACCGAATATCTTGCCATGTTGTAAATGCCAAAGGTTTGATCATGGTGAAAAGTCTTGTACTTTTATTATCTCAGTGTGGAAAGTGTGCCAGCGTGGACCATGTTGCTGACAATTGTACAGCCAAGGTGGTACTGTGCGTTAACTGTGGGGGGAGGCAACCACACAAGCTCGTACCGAGAATATCCTCGGTACAAGTCTGAGAAGGAAGTCTGGACAGTTAAGGCAAAGGAGAACATTTCATATGGTGAAGCAAGGAAGAGGGGGAAGGAGACTCACCAGACTCCCAAACACAATGAGTCCTATGCTATGGCATTGAAATGTAAGCTGGTAATGGTCATAATTGCCACAGGAACTGCCGAACCAACCACGACCCACCACTCAAGACGAACCCAGAACGAATCAGAGCGACACTGACACTGACTCTGACGATAATACCCAAAAAGACTCGTACTCAAGAGCCACCTGCTCTGTTTGCCCTAACAATGTGAGAGGACAAGATGAAGTTACGAAAGAAACTGTGTGGCAGGTGGTCGTTCCTGTGGCTCCAGTGAGGAGGTCTTCCTTTATGATGAAGTCTTCCTCGGTGGAATCATTGGACAACAATGATTCCACTATCAGGAGCCGATCCCGTTCCCCTGGGAACTCGCCCAAGTCCAAAGAAAAGAAAAAGGTTCACAAAACTGGCCGGCTAAGGAAATCTTAAACCAACGCGTTCAATATCATTCAGTAGAATTGTAGAGGTCTCAGGAATAAGCAAGCACAACTGTCACTGTTGCTTGCATTATATAGACCATCCGTTATTTGTCTACAAGAGACCAATCTGAACAACTCAGTCGAAGATTGTGTTGTTTTAGATAACTATCATCCGTATAGAAGATCATGTGGTAGCCATTTATATACACGAAAGCTTACCCCATACAGGAGCGACTTTTAATTCTACTCTAGAAGCTGTCGCAAGTAGAGTAAAACCTAATAATACGTACCTAGCCATTTGTTCAATTTACTGTCCCGGTTCTAATGCACTTGATGATGATGAGTTCACTTTACTCTTTAGTCAATTACCCCACACGAAACGAATGCTTGGAGACTTCAACGCTCATCATCATCAGTGGGGAAGTGTACGGGCAGACTCTCGCGGGAAACAAATGGTAAATTATATCATCATTTCTAATCTCGCTCTTCTGAAAGATGGTAGTGGAACTCATGTAGATGATCGGACAGGAAACATCTCAGCCATCGACCTATCTTTGTCATCCCCGGATATACTAAATGGCATCACCTGGGGTACTTATGACGACTTCTTGGGAAGTGACCACTTTCCAATCTGTCTTTCTTATACATGGGACAAGTGTACCAGAACGTCTCCAATTAGATTCAATTATAAGAAAGCAGACTGGGGGTCATTCTCAAGACAAGCCGTCCTAGATATATCCGGAGATGATATTTGACACAAAGGTCAATAATGTAACTAATACCATCCTCAGGGCTGCTGAGGCCTCTATTCCTAAGATCTCTTCAATATCCACAAAGCACAGAGTTCCTTGGTGGACACCAGATTGCCGAAATGCATTGCGTGAGCTCACTAGGAGATATACGATTTTCGACAAAGACCCTCAGACAATAACTTCACTGCATATAAACAAGCGAGGGTTCAGGCAAGACGAACACTAAGACAAGCCAAAAGAGACTCCTGGCATGGTTATGTTTCAAGTGTAAATAAGACACACCCAGCAGTCAGGTCTGGCCCACAATAACGAAAATGACCAGAAAATATAAACAACCATCCATCTCTTAACTTACTATGCAAGTCGGCACCATAGAAAACCCAGTTGACATAGCCAACGCTATCGCCAGGAGATTCTCAGACATAAGTAGCTCGACCAATCATGATCGACAATTTTTACCGCACAAACGTCAGGCCGAGCAGACAGTTATTGACTTTGCCACATAAGATAAAAATATACCATACAATAATACCTTTACCCTTAAGGAATTACTTCTTGCCCTGAAATCCTGTAAAGGTTCCAGCCCAGGACCCAGCGGGATAACCTACGAGATGATTCAGCATCTTATTCAGGCCAACCTGACTAAGCTGTTAGCATTGTACAATGATGAGATTTGGACGTCTCGAACGTTTCCAAACTCATGGCACTTTGCGCAAGTCATTCTCATCCCAAAAGGTTCTGGACGTCTTACGAATATCAGTTCGTTTCGACCTATTGCACTGACGAGCTGCATATGCAAGGTCATGAAAAGAATGGTTACTAAAAGGCTCATTTTTGTTATTAGAATCGCAGAAGTCATCAAATGATCAACAGTGTGCATTCCGTAAACGCAGAAGCACAATGGATCATTTAATAGATTTAGAACAGAGGCATCAAGCCCCTGGTTCTCAGAATACACTTCTTCAGTGAGAATTCTGGTCTGAAAGTGCAAGAAGTGGACACGCTGGTCAGAAATAAACTACCACCCTGGGAACAGCCAAGAATAAAAACTAAGACCAACTGGCTCCCTGTGGCGAAAAGGAAGGCGCCGGAGAGTGAGGTACACCAGCGATTCCGTCATGTCATCATGAATCATTTATCATATGTCCACTTCTACACAGATGGTTCCAAGACAGGTGAGTGTGTGGGTACAGGCTGCCAAACCATGCAACTGTTTTCTGCGCGGAATCATTTGCTATTGACAAGGCAGTACATTATATAATTAAATCAATTCATATTAAATCAGTCATTTTTACCGATTCATTGTCAGCTCGTAAAGCTATAAATTCGGGTTATACCGAATCAAATGAAATTCAGGGCAACATCATTAATAAACTAAATTCATGGAATAAAAATATCACCTTGATTTGGGAGGCTGGCGGGTCATTGTAACATTTACGGCAACAATGAACAGACAAACCGGTTGGCTGAGACGACCTCAGAACTCGAGGAGGTGGTTCTGATCCCTCGGGAGCTGGGCTTCTGCCTTTCCTTGGGAAAGTATTCTATATTTTTTCTGTGGCAAAGTCAGTGGACCAGCCTGACTATAGCAAGAAAATATAAACCACAAGTAGCCGACTGGGCGACCTCGTACAGGAAGAATAGGAGAGAGGAAGTCGTCCTGGCCCGTCTACGTCTCAACTGCACCTACAGCACCCACCCACAACCGTACATCACATACAGCACCCACCTACAACCGTACATCACATACAGCACCCACCCACAACCGTACATCACATACAGCACCCACCTACAACCGTACATCACATACAGCACCCACCTACAACCGTATATGAACAGAAACTTCCCAGTAAGATGTGAAACCTGTCGAACCAATTTAACAATAGACCACCTTCTCATGCAATGTACCTAATATCATCAAAACAGGAAGAGGCTGATCAGTTATTTCAAAAACAAAGAAATCAACTTCACCATCTACAATCTACTTGGTGACGATAACAACATAATCAACTAACTGTTTATCTTTCTCAAGGAAACGGAAATAATCAAGATGATATAAGGTGGTTCGTTGGTTCGACTCTGTGCCGGAGCTGGCTTCATTGTGTGGCTGCTTCTGCTCTGGACTGGTTGTGTGGTGGACGAAGCAATTTGCTCTTCATGCTGCTGCCCCGGAAAGGGGGTGGTCGGCTTGGGGTTGTTTCCATTATGGTGTCCAGCTGAAGAGTTGCCGGTGTTATTATGTCATAACTTATATATGTGTTTCACGTTATGGTGAAGGACTATCTCTAATCTGTCCTATCTTTTTCGCAGTTGCTCTGGCAGCTGCACCAGTGGATGTTCTGCTGACTGGGTGGTGTTTTCTGCCACGTTGACACAATACCCACTTACCTACTTTCCTTCCAATTTTTTTTTTCAAATCCCCTATAGGACTAGGTAGGACTTATAGGTATTGATATAAATATTATGTAGGAACTTTATACAGTCATAAATCAAACAGGGTTGCAGATCTAATGACCTTACGTATAGGTCGCTGGCCGTTAAACACAACAAAGCTAAGCTACTAACTGAATGCTGGCCAGTGACGCATTATATAACTTTTTATCATCAATGTTTATTTCGTATAATGGATCATGCATTACAAAGCTGTCTTTATCCACATCAGGTATAACAAGCAATAGGTGAAGATACGTATATCCTAAACATAGCGTCTCACACATATTTGTCTACTATAAATATGTATAAAACGTTCTCCTTCTGGACGTCACCTAAGACTTTCGTATTAAAGTTGATCAGTTGTAAGTGATCAAGCATTACAAAGGTGTGTCCATTACCACAGGTGCTACTGATCCCAGGTAAAGGTATTTCATCATCTTTGTATCTTTAATCTTTCTAGTTATATATGTTTCATCCCTGATTCCATCCTTCTAGTTGATATTTATTGTTTGTATGTCCATTTCTTATCATATCAATAATCAGTTGAAGTTCAGAACTCTTTTTAAACCTAACCACTCTTCTCTGGCAAATAATGCTATACAAAGTTGTTACCGGACTCTGTACGAAGATATTCAAGGTTCACATTCTGGCTTCATGACCTTTAGGTGATAGCCCTTAAATCCAACAACATATATACATCCTGTTATACAACTGATGTTACTGTCTGACGTATGTATGGTGCGGCTTGATGACCTTACCTGCTGATGGTCATTAAGTCAAACATGTTATAATGTTGAAAATTTTCTGATCTGTATGTTTTTTCGTATGACACTAATTTTGATTTAATGACCTTTATCTCTTGATAGCCGGTAGATTCAACAATGAACATATATACTGACGTGTTACAAAGATAGTATAAGAAAGATCTGTACCAGGCAAGGATATGACAGATCTCTAAACTAGAAATGACCTGTTAAGCAAAATCAAAACTACCCGCAATAGGCATAGTTTTAGAAAGACTAACAAGAAAAAAAATCCGGCGAAGACTTAGCTAATCTAACTATGATATATTATAACTGCTAAGAGAAGACTTGGTGAACATAACAATAACATAACTGTACAGAAAATAATACATTCTGAGAACATGCTGATGTAAGACATGTTAAGCGCAGACCTGGTGACTCTCACAACAGATAATCAATTTGATCATATTCAGAATACATGATAATGTATCCAGGTTTCATGATGATTCAACAACGGATAACAATTGTATACAGTAACTTACAAACATTGTTTCTCATGACAGAAGATGATCCAGCCTTTACACACGACCAACTACAGACAGCACTGAGCTCCGGCACGTTGAACTCTCCACTAACTACCAGGAACCCTCCTCCTCCTTCTGACGATCCCGAGAACATTGTGTGTTGACCACCCGACCTCCACCCACCCCACACCTCCTGTATACGTAAGGCTGGTCAACAGTAGACGGTCTCCTCCCAATACCGGTCACGAGCACTCTTTCCTGAGTGACGAAGGCTGACGTAGCCAGTGAGGTGGTGCAGGGTGTGTGTCTTCACCTGTTGCTTATGTTTCCCAGGTGTGGTCGGGCAGGCAGAGGAGGTGGCGTGGTGTTTGTTCTTGACTCCAGCCAAATCTTCCAACCGCTGGACCAGCGGGGTACCAGGTGACATCTTCCCAGGTGTGGGGTCCTGGTTATAGCTCTCCCGGTTTGGCTGGATAGGCAGTGACGTCTTCCATGTGTGGGTGATGAGGAGTTTGTATGTGCTTGATCTAACGTATCATATTGAGAATGGAGTAATGATGATAGACAGAGACAGCCAGCCGGTTACATCTATTATTGATCACCAGGGAATATATGTATTTTCTCAGTGGATATCTATAATCCAATTTCAAACATCTAATCATTCCATAGCTATGATAAGCGTATCCACTAATGTTTCTGAAGACCCAGGATGCAGATTTGTATGAAAGTTAGTCAGTTAGGACATGCATAGCGTACCTAAGAATTTGTTTTGATGTAACATTTACTTAACATGTCATTTCTTTTTTCTTATATATAGAGCGTGTAAATAATTAACCCAGTGTGTAGTTCCAGGACTTCTTCCTATCTTTAAGCAACGGAAGACGATAAAGACTTGCATGTAAACAGACCAGTTCTCACCTGACTCCAGGTAGACATCAAAGTCAACCCCTGGTCGACCTCCCAGTCAATCTTCTGGTCAACTAAAAGATATGTTATGGTAGATATATGGCTGGATATAGACTCTATCACACCAATTATTGATCACCATGAAATGTATGACATAATTTAGCATTTTATTACGGGATTTATACTGAAAATGAAATGATATATATATATATATATATATATATATATATATATATATATATATATATATATATATATATATATATATATATATATATATATATATATATATATATATATATATATATATATATATAGGCTGATCCTTCGATACCGCTAATATGCGTATACCATAACTTTTCTGGAGGCCAGTGTGGGTGGGTACAGATATGTGTGACAAGTCAAACCGTTGTTAGCACTTGTACAGCCACGTAAGAATTGGTTGTGTAAATCACGTCTACTTCTCAACATGTGTTGATGAATACATCGTTGAAGAAGGTCAAAAACAAACCGACACCAAAGTATAACTGCAGACTTTATACTTGGTTGTGAATACTGACAAGAGAAGAATAGATACGGGTTGTACATAAACAGTTGGTGATATCATAAGTATAGCCATTATCCTTCAGAAATATTACATCACTTTCAAGATTTACTTCATAAATGATTTTATGGTACGAGGGAAACCTACTGGTCTTAAATAATTATGGTACGAGGGAAACCTACTGGTCTTAAATAATTATGGTACGAGGGAAACCTACTGGTCTTGAATCATTATGGTACGAGGGAAACCTACTGGTCTTAAATAATTATGGTACGAGGGAAACCTACTGGTCTTAAATAATTATGGTACGAGGGAAACCTACTTGTGTTAAATCATACAGCTATCAATTTCTTGAACTGAAGACTTACAGAACTGTATTTACAATGTCGTTATGATATACCTTTCAGATTCATTTTGTATCACTGTTATCAATAACTAATAAACTATATTGATTCTTATGATATTTATGCTTTTGATAAAAACCATTGAATGAATTCTACAGATTAGTTTATATGAACCAAAATATCCACATTATAGACAAAATCAAATGTAATTCGTGTTTTTCGACGTCAACAGTTCAATGATATAATCAATGATGTACCTATGTTAGGGTCTAGGGCCAGGTATATATAGCGTATGTGGTATTAGAATTATCATCAAAACCTAAAGGAGTTAAAGACTATTGGCGTGGCAGCTGTAACTTGATGTTTATGTGCCTATTGACCCTGGCAGTTGATGGGCCTAAATCCTCACTAACCAGCCAACCAACCAACCATTATGTTACATATGTTACTTGATCAACACACCAGGCTTGGCCCCACCACCTACTACTTTTCTCCAAACACACTTGCTGCCTCCTAACCATTAGTGTCTTACTCTCACAACATCAGACAGAGAGGAGAGTGTCTCCAGACACACTTGCTGCCTCCTAACCATTAGTGTCTTACTCTCACAACATCAGACAGAGAGGAGAGTGTCTCCAGACACACTTGCTGCCTCCTAACCATTAGTGTCTTACTCTCACAACATCAGACAGAGAGGAGAGTGTCTCCAGACACACTTGCTGCCTCCTAACCATTAGTGTCTTACTCTCACAACATCAGACAGAGAGGAGAGTGTCTCCAGACACACTTGCTGCCTCCTAACCATTAGTGTCTTACTCTCACAACATCAGACAGAGAGGAGAGTGTCTCCAGACACACTTGCAGCCTCCTAACCATTAGCGTCTTACTCTCACAACATCAGACAGAGAGGAGAGTGTCTCCAGACACACTTGCTGCCTCTTAACCATTAGTATCTTACTCTCACAACATCAGACAGAGAGGAGAGTGTCTCCAGACACACTTGCTGCCTCCTAACCATTAGTATCTTACTCTCACAACATCAGACAGAGAGGAGAGTGTCTCCAGCCACACTTGCTGCCTCCTAACCACTAGTGTCTTACTCTCACAACATCAGACAGAGAGGAGAGTGTCTCCAGACACACTTGCTGCCTCCTAACCATTAGTATCTTACTCTCACAACATCAGACAGAGAGGATGTTATGCCTCTTATCTAACCTGACACATCAGCCGGGGTCTCAGGACGTTGATAAGGTCATGGTCGGATCCCCTTATGTATCTATCATGTGACCTCAGGTCAGTTATTGAACGTTATCGCTGATAATACAGCGTTGTTAGGGGTCCATGATGGTGATTATTAACCTCGCTTAGACACACACATACACACGTACAAGGTTGTATATAAGCCCGGCTGGCTCAGTCCATGGAGCACGAGACTCTTAATCTCGGGGTCGTGGGTTCGAGCCCCACGTTGGGCGGTAACAGTTTTCTATGATGTATCATGAAACAGCCTCTGAACATACCATCCACCGCTCGTCTAGATCAACCAATCTACCATGGTTCCATGAACTGTTTAAACAGTTTAAGCGAAGAGAGAAAGACAGACAGAGAGAAGTAAAGAGAGAGACTACCAAAGATTACATATGCACAACAGGTAACACAGACCTAATTACCTTCCACGAGCTAAGAAAATAGCTTTGCCATTCAGCAGGGCCAGCGCGTACTGCTTAACCAAGCCGAGAGCGCCAAACTTTTTCCGTTGCTTCTCGGCAAGTAGTGCGTGCTGAGCAGTTACCAACTTAGCGCTTTTGGCGATAGATCTAGCACCTAAATTTCGTATTTAGCACCTTAGCTCCTTTTCGGGCGTTTTATCTCGTATCTAGCGCCAAATCTAGTGTTATTTCAATATATGAAGAAATTCAAACATCAATCAAAATATGTTAATGTTATTTAGTAAGTTTATTCTAAACCTATTAAGATAACAAGGAAAGCAATACAAATATTGCACGTATTTCATTTTCATCGAAACGAACAGGTTCAGTTTGGGTGTATTCTACGGGCTCCTCCTCCTCAAGTGCCCCGTTCAGCTCAGGTTCAGTCGGACTCTGGGTGGCGACAGAACTATCCGTGGGTCATGAAGGACAGTAACACTGGTTGTGTGTGTGTGTGTGTGTGTGTGTGTGTGTGTGCAGACCATTACATTTAACGAACACAACAATGAGTGAGAAATATATTCAACATTTTAGAGCAGAGTGGTTGAAAGACCCTAAATTTGAAAAGTTAAGAGAAATAGAAGGGATGACACAAAATGTATTTGCAAGTACTGCCATCGTCCATCGCCTGCCAAACTTAGTGACATTGAAAGACACAACAACACAGCTAAACACAAGACAGCTGAAGAGTCATTCAGCACTCAAAGACAAACCACAATTCCGTTTGAAAAAGTAATTGATGACGCACGAGAGACTGAAGGAAATGTGTCACTGTTCACTGCAGAACATTGTACATTACGTGTTGTTCATCATCTCAGCTATCATCGTGTTGTTCATCATCTCAGTAAGCTATGTAAAGCAGGATTTGCTGACAGTAAAGGATGCAAGGATTTCAAGTTAAAAAGGTGGAAGTGTAGTGCAGTTGTGTGCAATGTGATGCCCCGCATTTCATCAGACTTAAAAAGTGATATAGACAATCAGAAGTTTGGCTTCTTAACTGATGAAAGTAATGACATTACGGTAACGAAACTATTGGGTATCACTGTCCAGTTCTACTCTGAAAGTAAGAATAAGATTATAATGACTTTCCTGGATCTTGTTGAGCTGACTGACTGTAATGCTAATAGGATGTGTGATGCCATCAAGAAGTCCTTGAAAAATAATGGATTGGAGTTACAAAGCCTTATTGCAATTAGCCCCGACAATGCTTCTGTGATGACAGGTGTTAACAGTGGAGTGTATGATACACTCAGGTTAGAAGTTCCTCATCTGATCCTGATCAAGTGTGTGTATCATTCTCTACTGCTAGTTGTCTCATGCTGCAGCACAGTATCCCCCAAGAATCCTGGATTTTATCATCAGAGAAACCTATAATTGGTTCTCCTACTCTGCCAGTGATGGTCAAGTTCCAATGAAATTTATACAGCTAAGCCAGCCTCGATGGCTGTCAATTAAATCAGCAGTTGTCATAATACTGCAGCAGTGGGTTGAACTTAAGACCCACTTTGAAATGGCAAGAAATGGTGAAAGGTGTTACACATCTCAGAACCTCTATGATATGTTTTGTGACAAGAGAAACTATGCCTTCCTGATATTCCTGAAGCATAGTCTTGGAGAAGTCCAGTACGTAAATGAGAAATTTGAAGCTGAGGTACAGGATCCAAGCAAACTGCTAAGTGACCTTATTCAACTTATTGATTCCATAACTTCCAAGGTCCTCATCCCAGGCAGAAATTAAAGGACCCACATCCGTACCTGAGGAACGAGTTTGAAAAGGAGATGGCACAATGTAAGCTTCCTGATGAAAAGGATATCCGAGGAAGATACATACAGTTTGTAGTGGAGTTGGTGAAACAGCTTCGTCAACGTTCGCCAGATAATGTCCAAGTGTTACAGTCAGTGTCATCACTGAGTACAAGTGAATGTCTGCAACCCATAAAGCCTGGGATGCTAGAATTAGCAAAGATGTTTACTGATAACGAAAAATTCTCACACGCATTGAGTTCCAGTTGAGGAAGCTTCATCATGTATTGTGGAAGCAGAACACTGGCGCCCTAGCACTCTGGGCTGAAATAGCCTCGTACAAGGATGCAACAGGAGGAAATCGGTAACCTCTCTGAGTTGGCTTTGAATGTGCTGGTATTGTCTCACTCCAACGCTGATGTTGAGCGAATCCTTACTTATATCAACATCGTGAAGTCAAAGCTTCGAAATAGACTGAGTATCAAAAGCTTAAATGCAATACTAACTATCAAGTATGGACTAATATGAAATGGAAACTGTTGTTATGATTATAAACTGCCTTAGGAAGTACTGAAAAACACTGGGTTATTGAAAAGATACGAGTTATCACAACCACAACCTGGACCCTCACATAGACCACCACAACCCTAGGTCACCGAGGACGAAGAGACTGTGGATTGGTAATCAGCAGATCTGGGATAATGGTGAGTATTTTAGTGTTAAAGCAGTCAGTTGTACCTGTCATTTATCATTTGCCACGTCAAAGAGCAGAGATAATTCGAAGAGCGTTTTTCGCTATTATTTTAGCAAGTTTAGTGCTTTCTTAGAGCTATTCGGGAATGGTAGTAGTGCCATATAAAATTTTGAGCTAGCAACTCTGGTGCTAAGAAGGTTTCAGTAGCTCAGGACGAGTGTTCGAACTGTTCTGGTTATCCGATGTGTTTTATCTTTATCACGAAGTGGGACGGAAAGAAATACCTAACTTGATGAATATGAGAAGTTTTCTGGGCTCTGGGCTCCCCAACATGGCTCGTACTACACCATTGCTCCAAAAGTTTTGGAAAATCACATGTTTACCAAATGGCGTCCTAGCTTCGTCTCTTCGATGTATATCAACTGACTGTTATATTCCTCTCTTGTGTCTCCCCTGATGATGTGATTATTACACGAAAGTGCACTTGGAAACTTTTCGTGTTTCATTTTCCTCGTGGACTCATAGGAATATCTTGATCACGCGCAAAATTGTGATCCTTTCCAATATTTTTTTTTTTTTTTTTTTTTTTTTGCCGCTGTCTCCCGCGTTTGCGAGGTAGCGCAAAGAAACAGACGAAAGAAATGGCCCAACCCACCCCCATACACATGTATATACATACGTCCACACACGCAAATATACATACCTACACAGCTTTCCATGGTTTACCCCAGACGCTTCACATGCCTTGATTCAATCCACTGACAGCACGTCAACCCCGGTATACCACATCGCTCCAATTCACTCTATTCCTTGCCCTCCTTTCACCCTCCTGCATGTTCAGGCTCCGATCACACAAAATCTTTTTCACTCCATCTTTCCACCTCCAATTTGGTCTCCCTCTTCTCCTCGTTCCCTCCACCTCCGACACATATATCCTCTTGGTCAATCTTTCCTCACTCATTCTCTCCATTTTTTTTTTTTTTTTTTTTTTTAATTTTCCAAAAGAAGGAACAGAGAAGGGGGCCAGGTGAGGGTATTCCCTCAAAGGCCCAGTCCTCTGTTCTTAACGCTACCTCGCTATCGCGGGAAATGGCGAATAGTATGAAAAAAAAAAAAAAATATATATATATATATATATATACATATATATATATATATATATATATATATATATATATATATATATATATATATATATATATATATATATATATATATATATATATATTCTTTTCTTTCTTTCAAACTATTCGCCATTTCCCGCATTAGCGAGGTAGCGTTAAGAACAGAGGACTGGGCCTTGAGGGAATACCCTCACCTGGCCCAATTCTCTGTTCCTTCTTTTGGAGGGATGTCTGATCATCATCTTGTGGAGGCGAAGGTGAAGATTTGTAGAGGTTTTCAGAAAAGAAGAGAGAATGTTGGAGTGAAGAGAGTGGTGAGAGTAAGTGAACTTGGGAAGGAGACTTGTGTGAGGAAGTACCTAGAGAGACTGAGTACAGAATGGAAAAAGGTGAGAAGAAAGGAGGTAAGGGGAGTGGGGGAGGAATGGGATGTACTTAGGGAAGCAGTGATGGCTTGCGCAAAAGATGCTTGTGGCATGAGGAGCGTGAGAGGTGGGCAGATTAGAAAGGGTAGTGAGTGGTGAGGTGAAGAAGTAAGATTATTAGTGAGAGAGAAGAGAGTGGCATTTGGACAATTTAGACACATTTAGACACCCCAGTCTGAGCCTTCGAGGAGGATGAGCACTCCCCGCGTGACTCCATCTGTTTCCCCTTATAGAAAGTTAAAATACGAGAGGAGGGTTTCAGCCCCCCCGCTCCCGTCCCCTTTAGTCGCCTTCTACGACACGTGAGGAATGCGTGAGAAGTATTCTTTCCCCCCTATCCCCAGGGGTAATATACATATATATATATATATATATATATATATATATATATATATATATATATATATATATATATATATATATATATATATATATATATATATATATATATATATATATATATATATATACATATATATATATATATATATATATATATATATATATATATATATATATATATATATATATATATATATATATATATATATATGTATATATATATATATCCCTGGGGATAGGTGAGAAAGAATACTTCCCACGTATTCCCTGCGTGTCGTAGAAGGCGACTAAAAGGGAAGGGAGCGGGGGGCTGGAAATCCTCCCCTCTCGTTTTTTTTTTTTTTAGATTTTCCAAAAGAAGGAACAGAGAAGGGGGCCAGGTGAGGATATTCCCTCTAAGGCCCAGTCCTCTGTTTTCAATGCTACCTCGCTATCGCGGGAAATGGCTAATAGTATGAAAAAAAAAAGATATATGTATATATATATATATATATATATATATATATATATATATATATATATATATATATATATATATATATATATTTTTTTTTTTTTTTTTTTTATACTTTGTCGCTGTCTCCCGCGTTTGCGAGGCAGCGCAAGGAAACAGACGAAAGAAATGGCCCCCCCCATACACACGTACATACACACGTCCACACACGCAAATATACATACCTACACAGCTTTCCATGGTTTACCCCAGACGCTTCACATGCCTTGATTCAATCCACTGACAGCACGTCAACCCCTGTATACCACATCGCTCCAATTCACTCTATTCCTTGCCCTCCTTTCACCCTCCTGCATGTTCAGGCCCCGATCACACAAAATCTTTTTCACTCCATCTTTCCACCTCCAATTTGGTCTCCCTCTTCTCCTCGTTCCCTCTACCTCCGACACATATATCCTCTTGGTCAATCTTTCCTCACTCATTCTCTCCATGTGCCCAAACCATTTCAAAACACCCTCTTCTGCTCTCTCAACCACGCTCTTTTTATTTCCACACATCTCTCTTACCCTTACGTTACTTACTCGATCAAACCACCTCACACCACACGTTGTCCTCAAACATCTCATTTCCAGCACATCCATCCTCCTGCGCACAACTCTATCCATAGCCCACGCCTCGCAACCATACAACATTGTTGGAACCACTATTCCTTCAAACATACCCATTTTTGCTTTCCGAGATAATGTTCTCGACTTCCACACATTTTTCAAGGCTCCCAAAATTTTCGCCCCCTCCCCCACCCTATGATCCACTTCCGCTTCCATGGTTCCATCCGCTGACAGATCCACTCCCAGATACCTAAAACACTTCACTTCCTCCAGTTTTTCTCCATTCAAACTCACCTCCCAATTGACTTGACCCTCAACCCTACTGTACCTAATAACCTTGCTCTTATTCACATTTACTCTTAACTTTCTTCTTCCACACACTTTACCAAACTCAGTCACCAGCTTCTGCAGTTTCTCACATGAATCAGCCACCAGCGCTGTATCATCAGCGAACAACAACTGACTCACTTCCCAAGCTCTCTCATCCCCAACAGACTTCATACTTGCCCCTCTTTCCAGGACTCTTGCATTTACCTCCCTAACAACCCCATCCATAAACATATTAAACAACCATGGAGACATCACACACCCCTGCCGCAAACCTACATTCACTGAGAACCAATCACTTTTCTCTCTTCCTACACGTACACATGCCTTACATCCTCGATAAAAACTTTTCACTGCTTCTAACAACTTGCCTCCCACACCATATATTCTTAATACCTTCCACAGAGCATCTCTATCAACTCTATCATATGCCTTCTCCAGATCCATAAATGCTACATACAAATCCATTTGCTTTTCTAAGTATTTCCCACATACATTCTTCAAAGCAAACACCTGATCCACACATCCTCTACCACTTCTGAAACCGCACTGCTCTTCCCCAATCTGATGCTCTGTACATGCCTTCACCCTCTCAATCAATACCCTCCCATATAATATACCAGGAATACTCAACAAACTTATACCTCTGTAATTTGAGCATTCACTCTTATCCCCTTTGCCTTTGTACAATGGCACTATGCACGCATTCCGCCAATCCTCAGGCACCTCACCATGAGTCATACATACAGTAAATAACCTTACCAACCAGTCAACAATACAGTCACCCCCTTTTTTAATAAATTCCACTGCAAAACCATCCAAACCTGCTGCCTTGCCGGCTTTCATCTTCCGCAAAGCTTTTACTACCTCTTCTCTGTTTACCAAATCATTTTCCCTAACCCTCTCACTTTGCACACCACCTCGACCAAAACACCCTATATCTGCCACTCTGTCATCAGACACATTCAACAAACCTTCAAAATACTCATTCCATCTCCTTCTCACATCACCACTACTTGTTATCACCTCCCCATTTACGCCCTTCACTGAAGTTCCCATTTGCTCCCTTGTCTTACGCACCCTATTTACCTCCTTCCAGAACATCTTTTTATTCTCCCTAAAATTTACTGATAGTCTCTCACCCCAACTCTCATTTGCCCTTTTTTTCACCTCTTGCACCTTTCTCTTGACCTCCTGTCTCTTCCTTTTATACTTCTCCCACTCAATTGCATTTTTTCCCTGCAAAAATCGTCCAAATGCCTCTCTCTTCTCTTTCACTAATACTCTTACTTCTTCATCCCACCACTCACTACCCTTTCTAAACAGCCCACCTCCCACTCTTCTCATGCCACAAGCATCTTTTGCGCAATCCATCACTGATTCCCTAAATACATCCCATTCCTCCCCCACTCCCCTTACTTCCATTGTTCTCACCTTTTTCCATTCTGTACACAGTCTCTCCTGGTACTTCCCCACACAGGTCTCCTTCCCAAGCTCACTTACTCTCACCACCTTCTTCACCCCAACATTCACTCCTCTTTTCTGAAAACCCATACTAATCTTCACCTTAGCCTCCACAAGATAATGATCAGACATCCCTCCAGTTGCACCTCTCAGCACATTAACATCCAAAAGTCTCTCTTTCGCACGCCTGTCAATTAACACGTAATCCAATAATGCTCTCTGGCCATCTCTCCTACTTACATAAGTATACTTATGCATATCTCGCTTTTTAAACCAGGTATTCCCAATCATCAGTCCTTTTTCAGCACATAAATCTACAAGCTCTTCACCATTTCCATTTACAACACTGAACACCCCATGCATACCAATTATTCCCTCAACTGCCACATTACTCACCTTTGCATTCAAATCACCCATCACTATAACCCGGTCTCGTGCATCAAAACCGCTAACACACTCATATATATTATATATTATATATATCGCTACCTCGCAAACGCGGGAGACAGCGGCAAAAAGAAAGAAAAAAAAAAAAAAAAATATATATATATATATATATATATATATATATATATATATATATATATATATATATATATATATATATATATAAAACATATTTCTGTTTTTCTTTCTTTGTCTTAATGGCCGATGTTCGAGCAACCATTACTTCTGAAATGGTGTTGGTCAAGAGGGACGAATATTCTGCATGTAATCTAATTTATTAAATCTATGCCATTGGATTTTACTTATTTTAGACCTCCTTCTTGAACTGCATGTTACACGACGAAAACGCGTTCTGGTTTATTATTGTCATGAAGGAAGTTAAACAGCAGCAAAATATAGAAAGATTATCATTAGATGATTGCAGTTAGAAAGTGACAGATGTAATATAGCAAGAAATATTCACAAAACAGTGAGTTGGTGACATGTTTCATATATTTGTAATACAACTCTGAAGTTAGTTCGTAGATCCTTAAGGAGAATGAATGGTAGACAAATGGTGAGGGAAGGTGCAAAAACGGGGCTAAGTATTTCAATCCAAACTTGATATCTTTTGTTCGCTGCTTCGACATTGATCTCAGGACATATTAATGGCTGATATTTACATGATGCAGAAAACCTTCGATGAAGGACGATAGACAAAGAGATAGAAGGTTGAATGAATAGGTAAACTGATAGATGTAGGTGCAATCAGAGTTGCCTATGATTTCGTTCAGAGCGAAAGAGATGATAAATGGGCGAGGCTATAATCATCGTCTGTGATGATTGTAAATGACTAATAATGATTAATCTTTATTGCTTTTGTGCGACTGCTGTTAGCCTTTGAGGGTTAATGTTCCCTCAAAGTTGCCCGGACCCTACCACTAGGAGGTCAGCAGTTCGACTTAGGGTCCATTTGTGCCATATCTAAGGCCCCCAACAGAATGAATGTATATATTTTTTTTTCTTTTTTTCATCCAAGTAGATAGGACTCATATATGGTAGGAACGTTTCCTAAGGATTTAATCCTTTATGATAACCGATTCATCTGTACAATAGTTTGACAATAATTTGCAACTGATTGAGAACTTTTGCCATAGGAAGTGTCTTCTGAGGACCGGGTATAACAGGGTCGACTGCTGGAGGAGGAGCGGCTTCTCCAATCTCAGCGATGGGAACTTAAGGTTCAAGGAATTTCAGGGATGAATGTTGGTGGTGTGGACTTTAATCTTCAACACGGCCGCTTCAGCTTTAGGATCGGCTGCTGCTGCAGGTGCTGCTGATCCTCCAGTCGCAGCGACGGACACATCAGGGTCTTCATCGACGACCAGTACGAGTACGTCGGGATCCACCAGGCCTGATTCATCCCCATAGAAGTAGGGGATCAAGGTCACCAATTCAGTGGTAGGCATCACTTTGCCCCGTTGTTTGGTTGGAGCCAAAGAAACATTGATGCGGATGGCGGCTGCTCCTGTGTCAACTACACCAGTTTCCTCGCTGGCTCCGCCTTCGCACAGGTCATCATCATCTTGATGCCAAGTCTGGATCTTCACCACTACTCTCTCGTGCACGGGTTCGATATCCAGACGTGAT
>NC_092266.1:855204-875204 GCF_036320965.1 Panulirus ornatus
TGGTTGCTTCTGTTCAATCCATGAACGAAAAACCAAGCATCTTGAACGTAATTGTCGTATAAATTCACTTGGTGTCAAAACTGACGCGAAAGTGGTTTTCTCAATTTTGTCAGAAATGTTTGTGCGTCTCGGCCTGATGGCGGGAGTCGGTTTGGCGCTGTGGTCATGAGGGAATACGAGGAAGATTGGCAACCGTCCCAGAAGTAGCTACAGTGAGGCCCAGCAGCTGTCCCTAATACTGTGGAAGGCACTCATGTAAGGTGTGCAGTGAGGCGTAGCAGTAACAAGGGAAACGGACAACCAAAACAGCAATCTTGATCATCAGGAGGATATCCAATGCTCAGAGTAGATAAGGACGATTATTGTATGGCTTCGCTCAGAGGATGAAAATCTTAGCCGTGAAAATCAACAAGTTCATATGCATCATGGCCTTCGGTCTTCATTCCTCACCGGTGATCACCTTCTCAAGGTTAATGACTAACATTTGTCGTCACATGTTGGGCCAAGATGTATTGGTTTATCTTGATGATATAATTGTCATGTCTCCAGATATTGCTTTTCATTTCAAAAGTCTTGAGAGAGTATTTCTGCGACTTAAGGATGCGAACCTAAAAGTCAAGTTATCCAAATGTTCCTTTCTACAAACAAGAATTAATTACTTAGGTCACACCGTTGATGAAAACGGCATTCAACCTAATGCACATAAAGTCAAAACAATTGTAGAATGGCCAGTCCCTTCCACAACAAAGGTCAAATCCTTCCTTAGTTCAGCAAGATATTATCGAAGATTTATCGCTATTTTCGCGAAGATCACAAACCCTCTCACTTTATTTCTGAAACAGGAAGTTACATTCCAGTGGTCTACAGTGCATTAAACTTATTCAAACAATACTTAATCGAGGCGCCTATCCTTCGGTTTCCCAACTTTGACAAACCCTTCATTTTGCACACAGATGCTTTAAACATGGTCTTGGAGCTGTACTTATGCAGGAGTCAAATAAGGGTAGACTTTTTCCCATAGCCTATGCGAGCCGTTCATGTTCAAAGACGGAATCGAAATACTCAATAACTGAGTTAGAAGGCCTTGCAGTTGTTTGGGTACTCAAACATTTTATGGAATACATATATGGTTACCCTATTACAGTTTATACAGATCAATGGGCACTGGTAGGTATTTTTCAACGACAAGATCCTACAGGAAAGTTTCAGAAATGGTTTCTAATTATACAAGTATTTGATCCAGATTTTCGTTTTGTTTCTGGCTCATCCAATGTAGTTGCAGACGCGCTTTCTCCGCAGAGTGGGTGCAGTCACTGTAAATAATAGCCTCGTTGATTTTGATGTAGAAAGGTTGAGACAGCATCAACGGGATGACCCAGTCTGGGGTCCTGTCATAGAATTCCTAGAGGATATAAGATCTTCCTTGGATGCTAAAACAGTTGTCCCAGTCAGAGAATTGTATTTAGCACAGTGAGTGAGTCTTGTGCAGGGACGCGAAATTAGGAGTGCCTGGCCGTGTTGTTAAACAAACAATAATTCCAACAGCATTGGTACAGGATTTTTTAAAGTTAGCACATGATTCACCACAGGCCGCACACCCAGGCGCAGATAGATGCTATAAGCAGACTTGTTTGAGGTATTTTTGGCCAAGATGCAGAAAAACATTACAGATCATATTTTGAGGTGCCAAACCTGTAACACTCACAAGGGAAGTCCCACTACCCCGCAGACTGTGTTAAGATATCCTTTACCTTCATACCCATGGGAAAGAGTTCATATGGACATATTAGGAGGTTTTCCTAGGTTCATGGCAGGCTACAGATACATCTTAATAATTACTGACGCCTTCGCGAGATATTGTGAATTAGTCCCCGTTCAAAATAAAGACGCAGCCACCGTCGGTAGGGCGATCAAAAAATATATCATAGACAGATATAATGCTCCGAAGATTTTAGTCACAGATAATGGAGGGGAATTAAATAACTCATTATTAGAAGAACTCTATGAATTGTATAACATAAGTAAATGTAATATAATGGCACATCACCCAGCCTCGAATGGCCTCTGTTTTGATAAAGTGTTGCCGTATGACATAATAGCGTCCCCTCCTTCATGTCCAGCGGTTCAGAAATCAGTTGTAGCGGAAAAATATCGCACGACTCATTTGATTCATCAAAGGATCAAAGAAAATCTAGGTGAAGCCACTACAACCTTCACGAACTAGGCTGATAAATCCGCAAAACCATCAAAGGTACGTGGCTCCCGGACTCTTGGTAATGGTGCAGGAATTAAACTCTACAAGTGAGGATCGTAAACTTTGCCCAAAATGTTCTGTTCTCTATAGAGTCTTAGCTCATTTAAAGGGACATAAGTTTAGGGTTCGGCATCTAAACACAGGTGACATTCGTGAAGAACATGAGGACCACTTGAAAGTTTTACAGTATTGTGAACATGATCATCCCGGTACCACAACAGACAGTACTTCTCAAACCCCAAACAATGTCACCCAACCACCTTCTACCACTGTTCAGTCTGTCCCCACACCACCACCCTCACATCACCACCACCCTCACATCACCACCACCCTCACATCACCACCACCCTCACATCACCACCACCCTCATACACGCATCAGTATTCATTAAGACCTCGCCTTTAAGAAGTTGCTAAGTTTATCATTTTCCAGGTTCTTCCTTCTCATGTCCTTATGGTGTCTTCCTGTATATGACACCATGGCAGTACCAGGCGCCCTTCTCACGACTCCCCGCGGGGTCCACCTCGTGAGGGACACAGTCTCAGTTAAGTTGGGCCTGGAGGGTCTACCCTACACTTACGATAATTTAGTAAAACTACTGGAGGCCGTATCTGGCTTACGCTCTACCCTACTCAAGTTTTACACCAGTGCATCCATCAGAAACTCTAGTGTTGCTCCTCCTCCAACTTGTTAAACCAGTGAACGTGGAAACTGAATAGTACCTGCGTGATACTGTATGACATAATACAAGACATTGAATCTCCAGTAAATACTAATGCCAGGATCAACACGAAATGCAAAGGAGAAGCAAGAGAGGTCTGCTTAATTTTGTAGGGTCCCTCCAATCATATTTGTTTGGTATTGCTACTCAGGAAGAACTTAATTCAGTTAGGAATCAGGTCAGATCCTTACAATTTCAACAACTTAACAACAGGTATATTAAGGCTGAGGTTAAGATCTTAAAACAACATTCTAAATATTTGAATGACATAATGTTAACTGTTAATAACTTGACACAACAGGTAGAACTACTGTCAAAGTCTGTTAATACTATGTATGCTATAGTGACTATTTCCACATATGTTGATAGTTTATATACCCAAATCACTTATTATGCATATTATTTCACTGACATATTGGAAGATGTTAATAATCTGGTAAACCAAGTTGTCACACCATCATTTTTTCCCTTCTCGGAACTCACACGTATCATTAAACAAGCAATGACGTAATTCAGTTGCACCCCAGCTCTCCCTCTACATCACGTGGCCAGTTATTACTCCTTACTAACGGTTGACGTGATCCTCGAAGCGGTCATTATCCACATACCATTCACTGACTCCAATACTTACAGCCTTGTGAACGTAATACCATTCTCTTTTAATTATACAAAAGAGTTGCAAAAGACCATCGTCCTTGCTGATAACATGAACTTTCTCTTATATGATATATATTCATCATTGATTGCACATCCCTCCTTGGATGATTTAGCATTGTGCTATTGTTGACGCCAGGGGTTTGAATGATGTCGACGCCAGGGGTTTGAACTTGGTCCACTCGGTTTGTGAGGGAGAATGGGATTACCTAGATTATTTGTATTGAGACTTTAAAGGGTGTTGATATTTGATTTATTATCATATATGAATTTACATTAATTTGGGTATAAATTATATGTTTGTTCATAGGTCGGTGCATAAATAAGCTGTGCCTGACACGTCATTGTTGGCTGCGGGTTTGCCACGTCGGCAGGCGAAACACATGTTTGGGTTCACCGCTGTTATTAAACTCAGTACACCAAGAGACTCGAGCTGTTTGATAGCCCCCATGTGTTGCTCCACCTCGCGAGTTATTTTCACCGGTTTCTCCTCCTATGGGACTTGTGTGGGAGGAACAGCCATAAACCATTGCTTGACAACTTGATTTGCCCCCACCCCCCAATACCTTGGTTTTTCATAATTTACAAACAAATTCATGTGAGTACCAACTACGTTTTGGGTATCAACAAAATGTTCTTCATTCTTGTTCCTTTAAAGAAATGGTTGTTAATGAACCTTGGATTGAAAGTATGGACCAGTATCACGTACTGTTTTTCCCAGACCCACAAAATGTTCTTATTCATTGCCCACCTAATCATCCCAAATCTTATTTATTTCTGGGACACATTCAGTTAGGACAACAATGTACTCTTATCAGTTCCAGTTTCAAATTGTTCGGCACTCATGATCATTATTTGGGACAAATTGATAGAACTATCCCGAGTTTAGGACGAATCCCCCAAAACATCAACTTATCAATCATCGATGAAGTAAAGATCCAACATCTTCCATCTATGGTTCAGAACGATCTAGATTCTACAATAGATGTTCTGGCTTTTGTACCTTTTAAGTACGCTTCTCATATATCTGGAATTTCAATTGTTTCATTGTCTATTGCCCTTATATTTTTGTTCGTAATATTTATCTTATATTGTCGTCTATGACATAGGGTATCTAATATAGAATTCAGAAGGTAGTTGCAGCAGCACTTCCTTATTGAAGGAGAAATCTAATTCCATAATGATATGTATTCAATAAGTTGTTTCATTTTTTTATTTTTTTTTCATTTCATTTGCATACTGATTTTGTTTACACCATATATAATATCCATGTATATATCTTTTTGATAATCTAATAATTGTAAAGTGTGTTATCCCTCTTCTCAAGCACACTAGTTGATATAGGAATAACTCTTGTAAATACCTACAATTTGCTTATTTCTGTACCCTTATATTCAGTATTATTTCATGTATAACCATAGCTTATCATGGCTCGCAGGAGCTTGAGCCAGGTTGTGGCCGAGCAAAATGTAAGACTCACGCACACTACCATTAATTTTTCATTAGCTTTTTGTTATCATCATTTTACTGTTCGTTACATAGAGTTAGATGCATGTTGCCACGGGCTCACTGTTCCCACGGGCTACTGTTAATCAGGATGCTTGAACACGTAAGAGCTGATCTGTTATTTGAACACGTTGTTGAATGGGTGTTGACAGACTCCAATATAACCCCTGCCAGTGTGACCTGAGGGGACACACTGGCCAGCATCGTCACACTGTTCACTAGAGTGTGTCGTAGTGTGTCGTAAGACTTTAGCCCAGAGTACTACAGATGTAAGTACATATTTTTGTGACAAATCTACAAAGGCCGCCTGATCTTCATAGAGTACCACAGACGAAGAAGACCTGATTTCCGTCCTATCAACTCAACCAAACAGAGGGGGGGGGGTGTCATATATATACATATATATATATATATATATATATATATATATATATATATATATATATATATATATATATATATATATATCATATATATATATATTCCCCAGAACTTTTTAAAGGGGAAGTAAATGTTTATAGTTGTGTTACTGGAGTGATAGTTTTCATGCATGGTGTTTTGACAAGAAAATAGTGAAGTTGGAGAAAAATGTAGCTTAGGCATTGAAGCTTATTGATTCAGTGCTGAAATTGATGAGAACTGCTATTGACGTTTGTGTGAATAAATTGTACATTTCCTTTACCATAGCCAGAGGTTGAACCATTATGTGACGTTAATTTTTTCATTCATTTCAAGCTAAAAGTTTGTTTTCTAAATTGTTTCTTACATTTTTCATATGTATATATATGTATGTGTGTGTGTGTGTGTGTGTGTGCGTGTGTGTGTGTGTGTGTGTGTGTGTGTGTGTGTGTGTGTGTGTGTATATATATATATGTATATTATCCCTGGGGATAGGGGTGAAAGAATATTCCCACGTATTCCTCGCGTGTCGTAGAAAGCGACTAGAGGGGACGGGAGCGGGGGGCCGGAAATCCTCCCCTCCTTGTATTAACTTTCTAAAATGGGAAACAGAAGAAGGAGTCACGCGGGGAGTGCTCATCCTCCTCGAAGGCTCAGAGTGGGGTGCCTAAATGTGTGTGGATGTAACCAAGATGTGAAAAAAGGAGAGATAGGTAGTATGTTTGAGGAAAGGAACCTGGATGTTTTGGCTCTGAGTGAAACGAAGCTCAAGGGTAAAGGGGAAGAGTGGTTTGGAAATGTCTGGGGAGTGAAGTCAGGGGTTAGTGAGAGGACAAGAGCAAGGGAAGGAGTAGCAATACTCCTGAAACAGGAGTTGTGGGAGTATGTGATAGAATGTAAGAAAGTAAATTCTCGATTAATATGGGTAAAATTGAAAGTTGATGGAGAGAGGTGGGTGATTATTGGTGCATATGCACCTGGGCATGAGAAGAAAGATCATGAGAGGCAAGTGTTTTGGGAGCAGCTAAATGAGTGTGTTAGCGGTTTTGATGCACGAGACCGGGTTATAGTGATGGGTGATTTGAATGCAAAGGTGAGTAATGTGGCAGTTGAGGGAATAATTGGTATGCATGGGGTGTTCAGTGTTGTAAATGGAAATGGTGAAGAGCTTGTAGATTTATGTGCTGAAAAAGGACTGATGATTGGGAATACCTGGTTTAAAAAGCGAGATATACATAAGTATACTTATGTAAGTAGGAGAGATGGCCAGAGAGCGTTATTGGATTACGTGTTAATTGACAGGCGTGCGAAAGAGAGACTTTTGGATGTCAATGTGCTGAGAGGTGCAACTGGAGGGATGTCTGATCATTATCTTGTGGAGGCTAAGGTGAAGATTAGTATGGGTTTTCAGAAAAGAAGAGTGAATGTTGGGGTGAAGAAGGTGGTGAGAGTAAGTGAGCTTGGGAAGGAGACCTGTGTGAAGGAGTATCAGGAGAGACTGTGTACAGAATGGAAAAAGGTGAGAACAATGGAAGTAAGGGGAGTGGGGGAGGAATGGGATGTATTTAGGGAATCAGTGATGGATTGCGCAAAAGATGCTTGTGGCATGAGAAGAGTGGGAGGTGGGCTGTTTAGAAAGGGTAGTGAGTGGTGGGATGAAGAAGTAAGAGTATTAGTGAAAGAGAAGAGAGAGGCATTTGGACGATTTTTGCAGGGAAAAATTGCAATTGAGTGGGAGAAGTATAAAAGAAAGAGACAGGAGGTCAAGAGAAAGGTGCAAGAGGTGAAAAAAAGGGCAAATGAGAGTTGGGGTGAGAGACTATCAGTAAATTTTAGGGAGAATAAAAAGATGTTCTGGAAGGAGGTAAATAGGGTGCGTAAGACAAGGGAGCAAATGGGAACTTCAGTGAAGGGCGTAAATGGGGAGGTGATAACAAGTAGTGGTGATGTGAGAAGGAGATGGAGTGAGTATCTTGAAGGTTTGTTGAATGTGCCTGATGACAGAGTGGCAGATATAGGGTGTTTGGGTCGAGGTGGTGTGCAAAGTGAGAGGGTTAGGGAAAATGATTTGGTAAACAGAGAAGAGGTAGTAAAAGCTTTGCGGAAGATGAAAGCCGGCAAGGCAGCAGGTTTGGATGGTATTGCAGTGGAATTTATTAAAAAAGGGGGTGACTGTATTGTTGACTGGTTGGTAAGGTTATTTAATGTATGTATGACTCATGGTGAGGTGCCTGAGGATTGGCGGAATGCGTGCATAGTGCCATTGTACAAAGGCAAAGGAGATAAGAGTGAGTGCTCAAATTACAGAGGTATAAGTTTGTTGAGTATTCCTGGTAAATTATATGGGAGGGTATTGATTGAGAGGGTGAAGGCATGTACAGAGCATCAGATTGGGGAAGAGCAGTGTGGTTTCAGAAGTGGTAGAGGATGTGTGGATCAGGTGTTTGCTTTGAAGAATGTTTGTGAGAAATACTTAGAAAAGCAAATGGATTTGTATGTAGCATTTATGGATCTGGAGAAGGCATATGATAGAGTTGATAGAGATGCTCTGTGGAAGGTATTAAGAGTATATGGTGTGGGAGGAAAGTTGTTAGAAGCAGTGAAAAGTTTTTATCGAGGATGTAAGGCATGTGTACGTGTAGGAAGAGAGGAAAGTGATTGGTTCTCAGTGAATGTAGGTTTGCGGCAGGGGTGTGTGATGTCTCCATGGTTGTTTAATTTGTTTATGGATGGGGTTCTTAGGTAGGTAAATGCAAGAGTCTTGGAAAGAGGGGCAAGTATGAAGTCTGTTGGGGATGAGAGAGCTTGGGAAGTGAGTCAGTTGTTGTTCGCTGATGATACAGCGCTGGTGGCGGATTCATGTGAGAAACTGCAGAAGCTGGTGACGGAGTTTGGTAAAGTGTGTGGAAGAAGAAAGTTAAGAGTAAATGTGAATAAGAGCAAGGTTATTAGGTACAGTAGGGTTGAGGGTCAAGTCAATTGGGAGGTGAGTTTGAATGGAGAAAAACTGGAGGAAGTGAAGTGTTTTAGATATCTGGGAGTGGATCTGTCAGCGGATGGAACCATGGAAGCGGAAGTGGATCATAGGGTGGGGGAGGGGGCGAAAATTTTGGGAGCCTTGAAGAATGTGTGGAAGTCGAGAACATTATCCCGGAAAGCAAAAATGGGTATGTTTGAAGGAATAGTAGTTCCAACAATGTTGTATGGTTGCGAGGCGTGGGCTGTGGATAGAGTTGTGCGCAGGAGGATGGATGTGCTGGAAATGAGATGTTTGAGGACAATGTGTGGTGTGAGGTGGTTTGATCGAGTAAGTAACGTAAGGGTAAGAGAGATGTGTGGAAATAAAAAGAGCGTGGTTGAGAGAGCAGAAGAGGGTGTTTTGAAATGGTTTGGGCACATGGAGAGAATGAGTGAGGAAAGATTGACCAAGAGGATATATGTGTCGGAGGTGGAGGGAACGAGGAGAAGAGGGAGACCAAATTGGAGGTGGAAAGAAGGAGTGAAAAGGATTTTGTGTGATCGGGGCCTGAACATGCAGGAGGGTGAAAGGAGGGCAAGGAATAGAGGGAATTGGAGCGATGTGGTATACAGGGGTTGACGTGCTGTCAGTGGATTGAATCAAGGCATGTGAAGCGTCTGGGGTAAACCAAGGAAAGCTGTGTAGGTATGTATATTTGCGTGTGTGGACGTGTGTATGTACATGTGTATGGGGGGGGGGGTTGGGCCATTTCTTTCGTCTGTTTCCTTGCGCTACCTCGCAAACGCGGGAGACAGCGACAAAGTAAAAAAAAAAAAAAAAAATATATATCATATGCCTTCTCCAGATCCATAAATGCTACATACAAAGCCATTTGCTTTTCTAAGTATTTCTCACATAAATTCTTCAAAGCAAACACCTGATCCACACATCCTCGACCACTTCTGAAACCACACTGCTCTTCCCCAATCTGATGCTCTGTACATGCCTTCACCCTATCAATCAATACCCTCCCATATGATTTACCAGGAATACTCAACAAACTTATACCTCTGTAATTTGAGAACTCACTCTTATCCCTTTGCCTTTGTACAATGGCACTATGCACGAATTCCGCCAATCCTCAGGCACCTCACCATGAATCATACATACATTAAATAACCTTACCAACCAGTCAACAATACAGTCATCCCCTTTTTTAATAAATTCCACTGCAATACCATCCAAACCTGCTGCCTTGCCGGCTTTCATCTTCCGCAAAGCTTTTACTACCTATTCTCTGTTTACCAAATCATTTTCCCTAACCCTCTCCCTTTGCACACCACCTCGATCAAAACACCCTATATCTGCCACTGTATCATCAAACACATTCAACAAACCTTCAAAATACTTATGGCATCTCCTTCTCACATCACCACTACTTGTTATCACCTCCCCATTTTCGCCCTTCACTGAAGTTCCCATTTGCTCCCTTGTCTTACACACTTTATTTACCTCCTTCCAGAACATCTTTAGAGTTGATAGAGATGCTCTGTGGAAGGTATTAAGAATATATGGTGTGGGAGGCAAGTTGTTAGAAGCAGTGAAAAGTTTTTATCGAGGATGTAAGGCATGTGTACGTGTAGGAAGAGAGGAAAGTGATTGGTTCTCAGTGAATGTAGGTTTGCCGGAAGGGTGTGTGATGTCTCCATGGTTGTTTGATTTGTTTATGGATGGGATTGTTAGGGAGGTGAATGCAAGAGTTTTGGAAAGAGGGGCAAGTATGAAGTCTGTTGTGGATGAGAGAGCTTGGGAAGTGAGTCAGTTGTTGTTCGCTGATGATACAGCGCTGGTGGCTGATTCATGTGAGAAACTGCAGAAGCTGGTGACTGAGTTTGGTAAAGTGTGTGAAAGAAGAAAGTTAAGAGTAAATGTGAATAAGAGCAAGGTTATTAGGTACAGTAGGGTTGAGGATCAAGTCAATTGGGAGGTAAGTTTGAATGGAGAAAAACTGTAGGAAGTAAAGTGTTTTAGATATCTGGGAGTGGATCTGGCAGCGGATGGCACAATGGAAGCGGAAGTGAATTATAGGGTGGGGGAGGGGGCGAAAATCCTGGGAGCCTTGAAGAATGTGTGGAAGTCGAGAACATTATCGTGGAAAGCAAAAATGGGTATGTTTGAAGTAATAGTGGTTCCAACAATGTTGTATGGTTGCGAGGCGTGGGCTATGGATAGAGTTGTGTGCAGGAGGGTGGATGTGCTGGAAATGAGATGTTTGAGGACAATATGTGGTGTGAGGTGGTTTGATCGAGTAAGTAATGTAAGGGTAAGAGAGATGTGTGGAAATAAAAGGAGCGTGGTTGAGAGAGCAGAAGAAGGTGTTTTGAAATGGTTTCGGCACATAGAGAGAATGAGTGAGGAAAGACTGACCAAGAGGATATATGTGTCGGAGGTGGAGGGAACGAGGAGAAGTGGGAGACCAAATTGGAGGTGGAAAGATCGAGTGAAAAAGATTTTGTTTGATCTGGGCCTGAACATGCAGGATGGTTAAAGGCGGGCAAGGAATAGAGTGAATTGGAACGATGTGGTATACCGGGGTTGACGTGCTGTCAGTGGATTGAATCAGGGCATTTGAAGCGTCTGGGGTAAACCATGGAAAGTTGTGTGGGGCCTGGATGTGGAAAGGGAGCTGTGGTTTCGGGCATTATTGCATGACAGCTAGAGACTGAGTGTGAACGAATGGGGCCTTTGTTGTCTTTTCCTAGTGCTACCTCGCACACATGAGGGGAGAGGGGGATGGTATTCCATGTGTGGCGAGGTCTCGGTGGGAATGAATAAAGGCAGACAGTGTGAATTGTGTGCATGGGTATATATGTATGTGTCTGTGTGTGTATATATATGTGTACATTGAGATGTATAGGTATGTATATTTGCGTGTGTGGACGTGTGTGTATATACATGTGTATGGGGGTGGGTTGGGTCATTTCTTTCGTCTGTTTCCTTGCGCTACCTCGCAAACGCGGGAGACAGCGACAAAGCAAAATATATATATATATATATATATATATATATATATATATATATATATATATATATATATATATATATATATATATATATATATATATATATATATATATATAAAAGGGCAAATGAGAGTTGGGGTGAGAGAGTATCATTGAATTTTAGGGAGAATAAAAAGATGCTTTGGAAGGAGGTAAATAAAGTGCATAAGACAAGAGAACAAATGGGAACATCGGTGAAGGTGACTAATGGGGAGGTGATAAGAAGTAGTGGTGATGTGAGAAGGAGATGGAGTGAGTATTTTGAAGTTTTTTGAATGTGTTAGATGATAGAGTAGCAGATGTAGGGTGTTATGGTTGAGGTGGTGTGTAAAGTGAGAGGGTTAGGGAAAATGATTTGGTAAACAGAAAATAGATAGTGAAAGCTTTGCGAAGATGAAAGCCGGAAAGGCAGCAGGATTGGATGGTATTGCAGTGGAATTTATCAAAAAAGGGGTGACTGTGTTGTTGACTGGTTGGTAAGGTTATTTGATATATGTATGACTCATGGTGAGGTGCCTTAGGATTGGCGGAATGCATGCTTAGTGCCATTGTACAAAGGGAAAAGGGGTAAAGATGAAGTGTTCAAATTACAGAGGTATAAGTTTGTATAAGTTTTTATCGAGGATGTAAGGCATGTGTACGTGTAGGAAGAGAGGAAAGTGATTGGTTCTCAGTGAATGTAGGTTTGCGGCAGGGGTGTGTGATGTCTCCATGGTTGTTTAATTTGATTATGGATGGGGTTGTTAGGGAGGTGAATGCAAGAGTTTTGGAAAGAGGGGCAATTATGAAGTCTGTTGGGGATGAGAGAGCTTGGGAAGTCAGTTGTTGTTCGCTGATGATACAGCGCTGGTGGCTGATTCATGTGAGAAACTGCAGAAGCTGGTGACTGAGTTTGGTAAAGTGTGTGAAAGAAGAAAGTTAAGAGTAAATGTGAATAAGAGCAAGGTTATTAGGTACAGTAGGGTTGAGGGTCAAGTCAATTGGGAGGTGAGTTTGAATGGAGAAAAACTGGAGGAAGTGAAGTGTTTTAGATATCTGGGAGTGGATCTGGCAGCGGATGGAGCCATGGAAGCGGAAGTGGATCATAGGGTGGGGGAGGGAGCGAAAATTCTGGGAGCCTTGAAGAATGTGTGGAAGTCGAGAACATTATCTCGGAAAGCAAAAATGGGTATGTTTGAAGGAATAGTGGTTCCAACAATGTTGTATGGTTGCGAGGCGTGGGCTATGGATAGAATTGTGCGCAGGAGGATGGATGTGCTGGAAATGAGATGTTTGAGGACAATGTGTGGTGTGAGGTGGTTTGATCGAGTAAGTAACGTAAGGGTAAGAGAGATGTGTGGAAATAAAAAGAGCGTGGTTGAGAGAGTAGAAGAGGTTGTTTTGAAATGGTTTGGGCACATGGAGAGAATGAGTGAGGAAAGATTGACCAAGAGGATATATGTGTCGGAGGTGGAGGGAACGAGGAGAAGAGGGAGACCAAATTGGAGGTGGAAAGATGGAGTGAAAAAGATTTTGTGTGATCGGGGCCTGAACATGCAGGAGGGTGAAAGGAGGGCAAGGAATAGAGTGAATTGGATCGATGTGGTATACCGGGGTTGACGTGCTGTCAGTGGATTGAATCAAGGCATGTGAAGCGTCTGGGGTAAACCATGGAAAGCTGTGTAGGTATGTATATTTGCGTGTGCGGACGTATGTATATACATGTGTATGGGGGTGGGTTGAGCCATTTCTTTCGTCTGTTTCCTTGCGCTACCTCGCAAACGCGGGAGACAGCGACAAAGCAAAAAAAAAAAAAAAAAAAGTTTGTTGAGTATTCCTGGGAAATTCTATGGGAGGGTATTGATTGAGAGGGTGAAAGCATGTACAGAGCATCAGATTGGAGAAGAGTAGTGTGGTTTTAGAAGTGGTTGAGGATGTGTGGATCAGGTGTTTGCTTTGAAGAATGTATGTGAGAAATACTTAGGAAAGCAAATGGATTTGTATGTAGCATTTATGGATCTGGAGAAGGCATATAATAGAGTTGATAGAGATGCTATGTGGAAGGTATCAAGAATATATGGTGTGGGAGGAAAGTTGCTAGAAGCAGTGAAAAGTTTTTATCGAGGATGTAAGGCATGTGTACGAGTAGGAAGAGAGGAAAGTGATTGGTTCTCGGTGAATGTCAGTTTGTTTCAGGGGTGCATTATGTCTCCACCGTTAATTTGTTTATGGATGGGGTTGTTAGGGAGGTGAATGCAAGAGTTTTGGAGAGAGGGGCAAGTATGCAGTCTGTTGTGGATGAGAGAACTTGGGAAGTGAGTCAGTTGTTGTTCGCTGACGATACAGCGCTGATGGCTGATTTGTGTGAGAAACTTCCGAAACTGGTGACTCAGTTTGGTAAAGTATGTGAAAGAAGAAAGCTGAGGGTAAATACGAATAAGAGCAAGGTTATTAAGTAGAGTAAGGTTGAGGGACAAGTCAGTTGGGAGGTAAGTGTGAATGGAGAAAAACTGGAGGAAGTGAAGTGTTTTAGATATCTGGGAGTGGATTTGGCAGTGGATGGAACCATGGAAGCGGAAGTGAGTCACGGTGTGGGGGAGGGGTGAAAGTTCTGGGAGTGTTGAAAAATGTGTGGAAGGCGAGAACATTATATCGGAAAGCAAAAATGGGTATGTTTGAAGGAATAGTGGTTCTAACAATGTTATATAGTTGCGAGGCGTGGGCTATAGATAGAGTTGTGCGGAGGAGGGTGGATGTGTTGGAAATGAGATGTTTGAGGACAATATGTGATGTGAGGTGGTTTGATCGAGTAAGTAATGAAAGGGTAAGAGAGATGTGTTGTAATAAAAAGAGTGTGGTTGAGAGAGCAGAAGAGGGTGTTTTGAAATGATTTGGTCACATGGAGAGAATGAGCGAGGAAAGATTGACAAAGGGGATATGTGTTAGAGGTGGAGGGAACGAGAAAGGGGGAGACCAAATTGGAGGTTGAAAGATGAAGTGAAAAAGATTTTGAGCGATTGGGGCCTGAACTTGCAGGAGGATGAAAGGTGTTCAAGGAGTAGAGTGAATTGGAACGATATAGTATACTGGGGTTGATGTGCTGTCAAATGATTGAACCAGGGCATGTGAAGCATCTGGGGTAAACCACGGAAAGTTTTGTGGGGCCTGGATGTAGAAAGGGAGCAATTGTTTCAGTGCATTATACATGAAAGCTAGAGACTGATTGTGAACGCATGTGGCCTTTGTTGTCTTTTCTTAGCACTACCTCGCTCACATGCGAGGGGAGGGGGTTGTCATTGCATGTGTGGTGGGGTGGCAACGGGAATGAATAAAGGCAGCAAGTATGAATTATACACATGTGTATATTTGTGTATGTCAGTATATATATTTTTTTTTTTTATTTTTTTTTTTTTTATACTTTGTCGCTGTCTCCCGCGTTTGCGAGGTAGCGCAAGGAAACAGACGAAAGAAATGGCCCAACCCCCCCCCCCCCCATACACATGTATATACATACGTCCACACACGCAAATATACATACCTACACAGCTTTCCATGGTTTACCCCAGACGCTTCACATGCCTTGATTCAATCCACTGACAGCACGTCAACCCCGGTATACCACATCGCTCCAATTCACTCTATTCCTTGCCCTCCTTTCACCCTCCTGCATGTTCAGGCCCCGATCACACAAAATCTTTGTCACTCCATCTTTCCACCTCCAATTTGGTCTCCCTCTTCTCCTTGTTCCCTCCACCTCCGACACATATATCCTCTTGGTCAATCTTTCCTCACTCATTCTCTCCATGTGCCCAAACCACTTCAAAACACTTGAAATGTATAGGTCTGTATATGTGCATGTGTGGACTTGTATGTATATATACTGCACATGTGTATGTGGGTGGGTTGGGCCATTCTTCCATCTGTGTCCTTGTGCTGCCTCGCTAATGCGGGAGACAGCAACTAAAAGGGAAGGGAGTGGGGGGCTGGAAATCCTCCCCTCTCGTTTTTAATTTTCCAAAAGAAGGTACAGAGAAGGGGGCCAAGTGAGGATATCCCCTCAAAGGCTCAGTCTTCTGTTCTCAACGCTACCTCGCTAACACGGGAAATAGCGAATAGTAAAATATATATATATATATATATATATATATATATATATATATATATATATATATATATATTATCATTATACTTAATTGCTGTTTCCCACATCAGCGAGGTAGCGCCAGGAAACAAATGAAGAATAGCACAACCACTCATACACACACACACACACACAGACACACACACACATACATATATATATATATATATATATATATATATATATATATATATACATATATATATATATATATATATATATATATATATATATATATATATATATATATATATATATATATATATATATATCTTTTTTTTCTTTTTTTTTCAAACTATTCGCCATTTCTCGCGTTAGCGAGGTAGCGTTAAGAACAGAGGACTGGGCCATTAAGGGAATATCCTCACCTGGCCCCCTTCTCTGTTCTTTCTTTTGCAAAATTAAAAAAAAAGAAATTGAGAGTGAAGGATTTCCAGCCCCCCGCTACCTCCCCTTTTAGTCGCCTTCTACGACACGCAGGGAATACGTGGGAAGTATTCTTTCTCCCCTATCCCTAGGGATAATATATATATATATATATATATATATATATATATATATATATATATATATATATATATATATATATATAAATATTCATTTTTATATTTTCATTTTGTTTTTTCGCTGTCTCCCGCGTTTGCGAGGTAGCGCAAGGAAACAGACGAAAGAAATGGCCCAACCCACCCCCATACACATGTATATACATACACGTCCACACACGCAAATATACATACCCATACATCTCAATGTACACATATATATACACACACAGACACATACATATATACACATGCACACAATTCACACTGCCTTTATTCATTCCCATCGCCACCTCGCCACACATGGAATAACATCCCCCTCCTCCCTCATGTGTGCGAGGTAGCGCTAGGAAAAGACAACAAAGTCCCCATTCGTTCACACTCAGTCTCTAGCTGTCACGTAATAATGCCCGAAACCACAGCTCTCCTTCCACATCCAGGCCCCACAGAACTTTCCATGATTTACCCCAGACGCTTCACAAGCCCTAATTCAATCCACCGACAGCACCTTCACCCCGGTATACCACTTCGATCCAATTCACTCTATTCCTTGCCCGCCTTTCACCCTCCTGCATGTTCAGTCCCCGACCACTCAAAATCTTCTTCACTCCATCCTTCCACCTCCAATTTGGTCTCCCAATTCTCCTCGTTCCCTCCACCCACGACATATATATCCTCTTGTTTAATCTATATATATATATATATATATATATATATATATATATATATATATATATATTTTTTTTTTTTTTTTTTTTTTTCGCTGTCTCCCGCGTTTGCGAGGTAGCGCAAGGAAACAGACGAAAGAAATGGCCGAACCCACCCCCATACACATGTATATACATACGTCCACACACGCAAATATACATACCTACACAGCTTTCCATGGTTTACCCCAGACGCTTCACATGCCTTGATTCAATCCACTGACAGCACGTCAACCCCGGTATACCACATCGCTCCAATTCACTCTATTCCTTGCCCTCCTTTCACCCTCCTGCATGTTCAGGCCCCGATCACACAAAATCTTTTTCACTCCATCTTTCCACCTCCAATTTGGTCTCCCCCTTCTCGTTCCCTCCACCTCCGACACATATATCCTCTTGGTCAATCTTTCCTCACTCATTCTCTCTATGTGACCAAACCATTTCAAAACACCATCTTCTGATCTCTCAACCACGCTCTTTTTATTTCCACACATCTCTCTTACCCTTACGTTACTTACTCGATCAAACCACCTCACACCACACATTGTCCTCAAACATCTCATTTCCAGCACATCCATCCTCCTGCGCACAACTCGATCCATAGCCCACGCCTCGCAACCATACAACATTGTTGGAACCACTATTCCTTCAAACATACCCATTTTTGCTTTCCGAGATAATGTTCTCGACTTCCACACATTCTTCAAGGCTCCCAGAATTTTCGCCCCCTCCCCACCCTATGATCCACTTCCGCTTCCATGGTTCCATCCGCTGCCAGATCCACTCCCAGATATCTAAAACACTTCACTTCCTCCAGTTTTTCTCCATTCAAACTCACCTCCCAATTGACTTGACCCTCAACCCCACTGTACCTAATAACCTTGCTCTTATTCACATTTACTCTTAACTTTCTTCTTTCACACACTTTACCAAACTCAGTCACCAGCTTCTGCAGTTTCTCACACGAATCAGCCACCAGCGCTGTATCATCAGCGAACAACAACTGACTCACTTCCCAAGCTCTCTCATCCCCAACAGACTTTATACTTGCCCCTCTTTCCAAAACTCTTGCATTCACCTCCCTAACAACCCCATCCATAAACAAATATATATATATATATATATATATATATATATATATATATATATATATATATATATATATATATATATATATATTTATTTATTTATATTTATTTATTATACTTTGTCGCTGTCTCCCGCGTTTGCGAGGTAGCGCAAGGAAACAGACGAAAGAAATGGCCCAACCCCCCCCCCCCCCATACACATGTATATACATACGTCCACACACGCAAATATACATACCTACACAGCTTTCCATGGTTTACCCCAGACGCTTCACATGCCTTGCTTCAATCCACTGACAGCACGTCAACCCGGTATACCACATCGCTCCAATTCACTCTATTCCTTGCCCTCCTTTCACCCTCCTGCATGTTCAGGCCCCGATCACACAAAATCTTTTTCACTCCATCTTTCCACCTCCAATTTGGTCTCCCTCTTCTCCTTGTTCCCTCCACCTCCGACACATATATCCTCTTGGTCAATCTTTCCTCACTCATCCTCTCCATGTGCCCAAACCACTTCAAAACACCCTCTTCTGCTCTCTCAACCACGCTCTTTTTATTTCCACACATCTCTCTTACCCTTACGTTACTCACTCGATCAAACCACCTCACACCACACATTGTCCTCAAACATCTCATTTCCAGCACATCCATCCTCCTGCGCACAACTCTATCCATAGCCCACGCCTCGCAACCTACAACATTGTTGGAACCACTATTCCTTCAAACATACCCATTTTTGCTTTCCGAGATAATGTTCTCGACTTCCACACATTCTTCAAGGCCCCCAGGATTTTCGCCCCCTCCCCCACCCTATGATCCACTTCCGCTTCCATGGTTCCATCCGCTGCCAGATCCACTCCCAGATATCTAAAACACTTCACTTCCTCCAGTTTGTCTCCATTCAAACTCACCTCCCAATTGACTTGACCCTCAACCCTACTGTACCTAATAACCTTGCTCTTATTCACATTTACTCTTAACTTTCTTCTTCCACACACTTTTCCAAACTCAGTCACCAGCTTCTGCAGTTTCTCACATGAATTAGCCACCAGCGCTGTATCATCAGCGAACAACAACTGACTCACTTCCCAAGCTCTCTCATCCCCAACAGACTTCATACTTGCCCCTCTTTCCAAAACTCTTGCATTCACCTCCCTAACAACCCCATCCATAAACAAATTAAACAACCATGGAGACATCACACACCCCTGCCGCAAACCTACATTCACTGAGAACCAATCACTTTCCTCTCTTCCTACACGTACACATGCCTTACATCCTCGATAAAAACTTTTCACTGCTTCTAACAACTTTCCTCCCACACCATATATTCTTAATACCTTCCACAGAGCATCTCTATCAACTCTATCATATGCCTTCTCCAGATCCATAAATGCTACATACAAATCCATTTGCTTCTCTAAGTATTTCTCACATACATTCTTCAAAGCAAACACCTGATCCACACATCCTCTACCACTTCTGAAACCACACTGCTCTTCCCCAATCTGATGCTCTGTACATGCCTTCACCCTCTCAATCAATACCCTCCCATATAATTTACCAGGAATACTCAACAAACTTATACCTCTGTAATTTGAGCACTCACTCTTATCCCCTTTGCCTTTGTACAATGGCACTATGCACGCATTCCGCCAATCCTCAGGCACCTCAACATGAGTCATACATACATTAAATAACCTTACCAACCAGTCAACAATACAGTCACCCCCTTTTTTAATAAATTCCACTGCAATACCATCCAAACCTGCTGCCTTGCCGGCTTTCATCTTCCGCAAAGCTTTTACTACCTCTTCTCTGTTTACCAAATCATTTTCCCTAACCCTCTCACTTTGCACACCAACTCGACCAAAACACCCTATATCTGCCACTCTATCATCAAACACATTCAACAAACCTTCAAAATACTCACTCCATCTCCTTCTCACATCACCACTACTTGTTATCACCTCCCCATTTGCGCC